>NC_081764.1:24363923-24663923 GCF_963082965.1 Carassius carassius | reverse complement strand
ATTGTGGAATATGGCCACTGGATACATCATCTGACATATTTAAGAAATTAGAAGCTACACACTGCATCAGTTGGGGTTAAAATAATTGTTGTCAAATAAAACACGGCAGAAACTGTTAATCCTATACCATACCAACTTAATTTGTTAAGCACTTTACAAAAACCAAAGTTGACCAAAGTGCTGTACAGAAAAAGAAATAAATAAATAAAAATAGAATAGATAAAATAAACATAAGTACCATTTATAACCACACAATAAAAGCATTCAAAGTAACAAATTGAATCAAGTAAATAAAGTCGACTTCTTACTAGGTGTCAAAAGCCAAAGAGAAAAGATGGGTTTTAAGAAGGGTTTTAAAAACAGATAAAGAAGAGGCCTGCTTAACATGCAAAGGCAGATCATTCCATAGTTTAGGGGCAGACACAGCAAAGGCTCTCACTCACAAGCTCTTATCGATGCTGCTGTCAGTTGTTTGCAGTCTCTGCTATTTTGCTGTTGTTGTTTCGTCTGTTTAGTTTCGTTTTCTACTGTGAAATAACGGCTCGGCATTCTAACGGTTTGTGCTTCCCTGAGATTTTTCTACCTCCCATTAAAACAGTAAGTAAAACAATGCGACAACAAAAAATATCCATCTGATTATGCTTTCATTAACAACTACACCTATCCTGACCCTAAACCTACCCTTACAGTAATGCAAATACAGTAATTATGTGTTGTTCAGCGTGAGAAAGTTGATACAATATTGATGTGCACATGCGCAGTAACCCCTGGTAGGATGAAATGTCAGGACACTTGGACAGTGTTGCCATCTCTGATTACTGCAAAAAATAATTCAATGCGCATGTGTGACCTGCACGTACAAAGTATGCAAGGTTATAAAATGCTGTCCCTCGCGTATGCATAAAAAGTGAAGTATACTTTGGGCTTAACTGTAACAACAGACACACACTTTAGAGACTCTGGCAGGAAGATTGTGCGATGTTAAGGTTTAATTTACAAATGGTTTGTTTTTACTGTAGAATGTTAAATGTTGTGAGTTGGGCCTTAATTACTGTAAACCCAAGCGGGGTGTATTTCTGAAGGAGTGCCTTTAATCTGTTTAATTTATGCATATGTCCTTGCATTGGCTGTCAAGTGTCTTTGAATATTTTGTTGACATTTCAGTCTGTGTGTCTTCTCCAAGTATTTGGATGTTTATTTGTATTAATCAGATGTCAGTATTGTGCTTGTTTCGTCAGAGTGTATGTGTGCCTGATCAACTCCAGGGCTTTTGGTTTTCTCTGAAACGATCTGTGCTTAGGATAGAGGTTATCAAATATAAACCACTTGATAAAAGAAAACCTTCAGAAGTTTTGACTTTTTTTTTGAAAGTATATTTTAATACTCAAACATGTCTGAAGTTTATATTTTCACCCTCTCTTTCTCGATCTTTTTATTTATAATTACATTCATTTGCAATCAAGTCAATGAAAAAAACCTTGGGAGAAACCAGGCTCAGTTGGGGGGCCACTTCTCATCTGACCAGACCAGCAGTTCAATTCCAGGCTGCAGCAAAGTCAGATTGTGCAGAAGAATCATCTGTTTCTTGTGGTCTTGTCCTGGTGGTCATCTGAGACAAGGTCTTTACAGGGGATCTGTATCTGGGGCTCTAGTTGTCCTGGTCTCCGCTGTCTTTCAGGGATGTAGAGGTCCTTTCTAGGTGCTGATCCACCATCTGGTCTGGATACGTACTGGATCCGGGTGACTGCAGTGACCCTCTGATCTGGATACAGACTGGATCTGGTGGATACGGTGACCTCGGAATAAGAGAGAAACAGACTAATATTAGCATAGATGCCATTCTTCTAATGATGTAGCAAGTACATCGGGTGTTATGGGAAGTGTTCCCAGTTCCGGTTTACCTAATTAATGCAGCCTAAAAATCCTTTAACGGATTTGGATATTAAAAGCATATTAGTATGTTATGTGTAAGCCAGGTTAAAGAGATGGGTCTTTAATCTAAATTTAAACTGCAAGAGTGTGTCTGCCTCCCAAACAATGTTAGGTAGGTTATTCCAGAGTTTAGGCACCAAATAGGAAAAGGATCTGCCGCCCGAAGTTGATTTTGATATTCTAGGTATTATCAAATTGCCTGAGTTTTGAGAACGTAGCGGACGTAGAGGATTATAATGTAAAAGGAGCTCATTCAAATACTGAGGTGCTAAACCATTCAGGGCTTTATAAGTAATAAGCAATATTTTAAAATCTATACGATGTTTGATAGGGAGCCAGTGCAGTGTTGATAGGACCGGGCTAATATGGTCATACTTCCTGGTTCTAGTAAGAACTCTTGCTGCTGCATTTTGTGTTCTAGGTTATTGCATGCAGAATTTTTAGATCCTTTAATTAACACCTCTGTTTTTTCAGAATTTAGCAGTAAGAAATTACTCATCATCCAGTTTTTTATATCGACTATGCATTCCATTAGTTTTTCAAATTGGTGTGTTTCACCAGGCCGCGAAGAAATATAGAGCTGAGTATCATCAGCATAACAGTGAAAGCTAACACCATGTTTCCTGATGATATCTCCCAAGGGTAACATATAAAGCGTGAAGAGTAGCGGCCCTAGTACTGAGCCTTGAGGTACTCCATACTGCACTTGTGATAGATATGATACCTCTTTATTCACTGCTACGAACTGATGGCGGTCATATAAGTACGATTTAAACCATGCTAATGCACTTCCATTAATGCCAACAAAGTGTTCAAGTCTATGCAAAAGAATGTTGTGGTCAGTTGTGTCAAACGTAGCACTAAGATCCAATAGAACTAATAGAGAGATACAACCACGATCAGACGATAAGAGCAGGTCATTTGTAACTCTAGAGCAGTCTCAGTACTATGATACGGTCTAAATCCTGACTGGAAATCCTCACATATACCATTTTTCTCTAAGAAGGAATATAATTGTGAGGATACCACCTTTTCTAGTATCTTGGACAGAAAAGGGAGATTCGAGATTGGTCTATAATTAACTAGTTCTTTGGGGTCAAGTTGTGTTTTTTTGATGAGAGGCTTAATAACAGCCAGTTTGAAGGTTTTGGGGACATATCCCAATGACAATGAGGAATTAATAGTAGTCAGAAGAGGATCTATGACTTTTGGAAGCACCTCTTTTAGGAGCTTAGATGGTATAGGGTCTAACATACATGTTGTTGGTTTAGATGATTTAATAAGTTTATACAATTCTTCCTCTCCTATGGTAGAGAAGGAGTGGAACTGTTCCTCAGGGGGTCTATATTGCACTGTCTGATGCAAAACTGTAGCTGACAGCTGAATGGTTACAATTTTATCTCTAATAGTATAGATTTTAGAAGTAAAGTAGTTCATAGTCATTACTGCTGTGATTTTGGGAAATGTCAACACTTTTTGAGGCTTTATTTTTCATTAATTTACCCACAGTATTTATCTGCAGCCAGAACTAACTCGGATGTAAAATCACCAAACTCTTTGATAAAGTCTGTATGGTGCCCTGTATACAGTAGCCAGTACAAACATAACAAGGGATTTATCATTAACCTTTGTTTCTCTGGATAATGTTATATGAAGCACCATTACTTCAACTTGAAGCCTGCCCTCTGAAAAATCCTGAAAACGTTGTTATAAATTGAAGCAACACCTCCCCCTTTGCCTTTTAGACGCGGCTCATGTTTATAACAGTAATCTTGGGTGGTGGACTCATGTGCCATTTTAAGTCGTGCAGCTTCTACTAACAAGCTGATTATTTGAGTCAGGTGTATTTGATTAGGGACTCAATCAATCATTTCTACAGCACATTTAAAAATATCAGGTTGCCTACACTGTAAGAAAAAATAAATCCTGTAAAAAAAACGGTAAAATTCCATCAACTGGGGTGCCAGAAAAATATCGTAAAATAACAGGCCCTTTAAATAATAGTAATTTTCCGTAATTAAAAAATACTAAAAATTCTGTTAATAAAAGTTTTTTGCTGAGATTTTACATGAGATTCGGTATTTTCTTCAGCTTTTAAATGTTCAATAAGTAGCTTTACTTAAATACTGTGGAAAGTTAAATAAAAACCATGAAATTATCATTAAATTTCAACACTGCTTTTATTAAAATAAACAGCCATAAGTGCAAAACAGTGTTTTATTCAGTTATTCCCCCATCTGCAAGAATACACCAATATAGTTTGTTCAGAATTGCAATTATATGTGTATATTTGCCCAGGGCATGCTTGTGGTGGACGTTTGCTATAAAGACATGTGAGAGTGTGTGCGTGTGATGTGTGTGTGAGGATGCATGTGTGAGAATGTGTACACGAGGATGTGTGCGTGAGATTGGGTGCGAGAGTGTGAGAGGATGCATGTGTGAGAATGTGTACACGAGGATGTGTGCGTGAGATTGGGTGCGAGAGTGTGAGAGGATGTGTATGTAAGAGTGTGAGGATGGGTGTGTGTATGTGAGAGCGAGTGAGAGGATGCATGTTTGAGAGGATGTGTATGTGAGAGTGTGAGGATGCATGTGTGAGAGGACGTGTGTGAGGATGGGTGTGTGTATGTGAGAGCAAGTGTGAGGATGCATGTGTGAGAGGATGTGTGTGAGGATGGGTGTGTATGTAAGAGCGAGTGTGAGGATGCATGTGTGAGAGGATGTGTACAGTATGTGAGAGTGTGTGAGTGTGAGGATGTGAGAGAGAGAGAGAGAGAGTGTGTGTGTTTAAGAGTTCTGTAAAAAAATATTGTGAAAAGTCATCACAAAAACATGTTGCTCGAATGATTTTAAAAAGATGGAGTCCACAACAAATGTAAACTCTAAATATAGCTGCAAGCAGCAATTATGGGGCCAGCACTACACAGTTTTCTGTTTGTCTCTAATTCCGAGGTCACGTCCTTTTGCCAAGTGCATTACTAACACGAGACTACATAATGGCACACACGTGTCCTGCTCACTCCATAGTCCCCACTCTAAGGGGATAAGGATGATTACTTCCATTTGGAATTTGCCCAGGAACCATTCGGTACTGATACTAGTACCCCGGCACACCCCTACCCAGAACTGAGTCTGTTTTTTTCTCCATTCTGTCACCGATGGAGTTTTGGATCCTTGCTACTGTCGCCTCTGGCTTGCTTAGTTGGGGACACTTAATATCCAGCGATATCGTTGACTTGATTCCACAGATACTACTTAAACTGAACTGAGCTGGATGATGACATCACTGAATTCAATGATGAACTAGCTTTAACTGAAAATTGAGTGTTTACTATTGTCATTTTTCTTTATTGACACACTATTTTCCTAATTAATGCTGTACAGTTGCTTTGACACAATCTGTTTTGTTAAAATCACTATATAAATGAAGGTGACTTGACTAGAAGCAAGCTCCAACTGCAGAAATTAGTAATTGATGCCATATTAGGATGATTTTAATCAAAACGGCTGAAAAATCATAAAATACAACCTCTAGTAATATGATTTATTGGCTCATCACGTTTGTCCAATAGGTGGCGCTGTTATCAAATCAATGTGATGTGTTCTGTGTGAGTTGACAATGGCACACACAAAGTTTGGTTGTCAGTATGTCAAAGCAAGCATTGCAGAGATACTGCCTCAAGTGTCATTCTGGCATCATGCCTCAAATATGTTGCTGTGGTATGGGAAATCAGTTTTGTCTATCAACATAAAATCCATAACTTTTTGTCAGCATGGTCTGAAGATGATATGATTCGATTTTGGTGAAAATCGGACCAACAGTCAGAAATCCGGAGTTGAAAAAAGTAGTTAAAAAAAAAAAATCAAAATGGCAGACAGGAAGTTTGGCTGACTATAATAATAATAATAATTCATTACATTTATAAAGCACTTTTCTGCTTTTCTAAGCACTCAAAAGTGCTCTGCATTGTGAAGGGTATCTCCTCGTCCACCACCAGTGTGCAGCGTCCACCTGCGCCAGAACGCCCACCACACACCAGCTTATTGGTGGAGAGGAGACAGAGTGATGAAGCCAGTCAGCATATATGGCGATTGTTAGGAGACCATGATGATCAGAGGCCAGTGGGCATATTTGGCCAGGATGCCAAGGTCACACCTCTACACTTTTCGAAAGTCATCCTGGGATTTTTCATGACCACAGAGAGTCAGGACCTCAGTTTAACATCTCATCTGAAGTACAGTCCTTTTTTACAGTATAGTGTACCCGCCAGTATTCTGGGTGTTAGGACTGTTTTTATACAGTCTATGGTTAGGACCCACACAGACCACGGCGTGAGCACCCCCTGCTGGCCTCACTAGCACCTCTTCCAGCAGCAACCTAGTTTTCCCAGGAGGTCTCCCATCCAGGTACTGACCAGGCTCAGCCCTGCTTAGCTTCAGTGGGTAACCAGACTTGGGCTGCATTGCTATATGGCTGCTATCCATATCATATGGCAACATTGATATCACTGTTCTCAGCATGACCCGATGAATCTATTAATACCAGTCTCATTACAATAGGCAAAACTCACAGAAAGCTATAAGCATTTGTTTAAAATTTCATTATACCTTTCGACCACAAGGTGGCACTGTCTCAAAACATTTTGAGTACTATCAGGTCATGATCTCGATGTTACATACGAAGTTTCATAATGGTACACCAATGCATTCGTAAAATATAGCATTTTAAACCATAATAATGTATTGTAGTAAATGGCAGTAAAGTAATGTAGGTAAATCTAGTGCAACTTGAATTGCACAAACCATATGGAATGTTGTAGCTTTTATTCTGATTTTGGCCACTTCCCATGTGGTCCTAAATCACTTATCTGAGTCTGAAGTTTTGCAACTGGATTGCATGAATTTTAATGACTTCAAACTTGTATATCTAGACTGACAACTGCCACAATTTTGTGCTCATGGGAGAGTTCGAAGGAAGGTGTGTACTAAAGGTTAAAGCATACAAACAGCTTTAGTATTTATTTAAAAACTGATTAAAATAAATAAATAAATATATATATATATATATATATATATATATTGCACTATGCCACGAAGCTCGGTAAAGTTGGCAACATATTCACAGATTTGAATTTACCTGATCAATAACTCCTGAGCTAAACGTTCTTAAAAAAACAAATGACACAGTTTTCTAATAACAGTATCGTAGACACGTAGAACACACAGAGTGGAAAAAATCCAACCAAAACTTAAATTGATTTCCAGAAATCAAATATAAAAAGAGAAATAAACTGAAGTTCTTACACTAAACACTAGCTCTAGATAAACCGTGAAGAATAAATACATTGTGCAAATGGATGCTGGCTTTGTTCAAACAAAATAATAATAATAATAATATCAATAATTTTGGCGGGAAAAGCACCATTGGAAACATTTATAGTTTACAGTTTTCTGTTAATATACTTCAAAATATAATTTATTCCTGTGGTGGCAAAGTTGAATTTTTTATCAATATATGTTGTAACCTTCTATACAGTGTACTGTATGGTTGTAACCACGTCTTTACCATCACCCTTTTAAATGAATTTAACATATCCTTGCTGAATAAAAGTATTAGTATTATTAGTGGCCTATATGTATTATCAATATTCAATATGAATTCTCAAATCAAGTCAACTCACCCAGTTATTTATATATTAAGTTCTTTATACAATACAGATTGTGTTAAAGCAGCTTTACATTGTTAAACAGGAAAATAGTTTCCCGATAATTCAAACAAAATTCAGTTGAGCTGTAAAAAGGTGACAAAAGTAAACCGTCATTATTTCAGTAAAAGTAAAAGACTCAGTGATATCATCATCATCCAGCTCAGTTCAGTTCTCTTTAAATAGTGTCTGTGCAGTGTCCCCAACTAAGCAAGCCGAAGGCAACAGAAATGGAGAAAAAAACCTTGGGAGAAACCAGACTAAGTCAGGGGTCCATTTCTCCTCTGACCAGGCGAACCAACATGGTGTTTTCATTGTGGTATTTGAGGTTTTGTGCTAATGGCCCTTTAGTTGATGAGGTTTTCACTAACGATCTGTCTTTGGGGCTCATCTAGTTGACATGGTCTCCACTGACATTCAGTCATCTCTAGGTGCTGATCCACCATCTGGACTGGATCCGGTTCACTGCAGTGACCATCTGATCTGGATACAGACTTGATCTGGGTGGCTAAAGTGATCTCGGAATACAAATGAGACACTGATATTAGTGCAAGTACATTGGGTGATATTGACATTGTTATTGTTAGTGAACACCTTCAGAATGAGACATGGCCATTTTGATACTAATTTAACAGACACTTCAAACATTACAATTATTTCCAGCCTAGGACTGCATTTTGTGGATTTAAAAAATACCCCCTTGGATGTCTATATTTATGTTTATTCCCTTATATATGAATTTATTTTAAAGCCCCTCACAAAAAATAATATGTATATTCATATTGTAATGTGGAAATTGGCTGAAGTCATACCTTATGTTTGAAGTACTGCTTAGCATAGCTCTTTACCTGTAGAACTGTCCTAGTGCCAATTAGTTTGGCAATCTTTGTCCACCTGTGGCCAAACTGCGCCTACAAAACATAAACATCCTCTTCAACCCACTGAGTTTGTAGTCCAGAACTCTTCACCAATGTCCATCAGACATTCTAAAATGAAATACTGTACTTATATACACAGAGGTACACACACTATCATTCAAAAATTTGGGTTTGGTAAGATTTTTTATGTTTTTTTTTTTCCTACTATTGTTCACCATTGCTACTTGATCAAAAATACAGCAAAGCAGACAGTGCGAAAACAGACAGTGAGATATGTTAAAATGTATTCCTGTTACAGCACAGCAGAGCTTAAATTTTCCACTTTTACTTCAAAACAAAGGGTCTGTAACAATGTAAAAGTCTTTACTGTCATGTTTAATCAATTTTGTGTGTTCCTACTGGAACAGTGTTTAAAAAGCTTACATACACCAAACTTTGGAATGGTAGAGTAGGTGTTTACATATTCCTGAACATAAACGGTTAAAAAAAGGGAGCTCACTTTTTAACTTTAGTCTTCTCATTGGTTCATGCCACCTTTGGTGCTTTTTTACTGGCAAAATAATACCTTTTTCTTTTAAGAAAAACAAACCACATGCATTAAATTAATGATCACATCCATGTATCATTATGAGACGTGAAAACCAAACGTGAAAAAAATTACGTGAGTTAATTAGTGTGACGTGTAAAGTATACTGCTGTTTGTCTTCCAAGCAGACTGTATTGATCATGGAGAATCTCAGCACTGCTCAGGTCGCTGTTAAGAGAGCAGACAAATAAAAAAGACATTATTTTGTTAATCCTTTGATGGAGCTTATAATGTGTCAGCTTTGATAAACAGCCTTTTAATGAAGTGTCCTTTCTTTTGCGAGGCATCCATTGTCTGGTCACCCTTATGGACTCTTAGACCGCTCCTTTTACCTGTAAAGGATTCTCAAGTGATTTTACCTTCATCAAAGTCTTACCTGTACCATTTCAAGTCTCCAGTGATCTATACTCGGGCTATATTTCCTACTAGGGCTGGGTATCGATTCAGATGTTCCAGATCGATTAGATTTCGATTCACAAGCTCTCAAATCGATTCGATAACGATTCAATAACGATTCGATATCAATTCTCGATTCGATTTCAATTCTTTTTTCTATACTCGATTCTCAATTCAAGTCAATGAATATAGATTTAATACTAATACTATATTTATAAAAAAGAACAGTGAACATAAGTTTACAATTGGGTAATTAATAAAAGGAAATTAAGAGCCACAAACCTGTATATTAAACTCTTTTATTTTAGGTACACTTGGGTACATTAAAACAGAACCCATCTCTAATTTTCAAATGCATACAATTATGTTAAATAAATACAATTTTGATGCAAGATGAAAAATGCTTTGTTCTTGTCCACAACACTATCGTTAATGTTAATCTTACGTTCAATGTTTGTGGAAATAAATATGAAAAAAAAATTGATTCATGGCCTTTGAGAATCGATTTTGAATCGACCTCATGGCCTTTGAGAATCGATTTTGAATCGACCACATTTTAAAAAACGATTAATCGAAAAATCTTTTTTTTTTTTGCCCAGTCCCATTTCCTACACTTGGTTTTGAGTCTCCAATGATCTATAATACTCACTTTCAAGTCTGAAGCGATCTCTTGTATTCACCTCAAGTCTCCAGCAATCTCCTGTACTTAACTAATTTCTCCAGCGATCTCATGTTCTAACCTCAATTCTCCAGCGGCCTCCTGTACTCACCTCAAGTCTCCAGCGATCTCCTGTACTCAACTAATTTCTCCAGCAGTCTTATGTACTCACCTCAATTCGCCACCGGTCTCCTGTACTCACCTCAATTCTCCAGCGATCTCTTGTACTCAACTCTTTTCTCCAGTGGTCTCCTGTACTCACCACAATTCTCCAGCGATCTCCTGTACTCACCACAATTCTCCAGCGGTCTCCTGTACTCAACTCAATTCTCCAGCGATCTCCTGTACTCAACTCAATTCTCCAGCGATCTCCTGTACTCACCTCAATTCTCCAGCGGTCTCCTGTACTCACCTCAATTCTCCAGCGGTCTCCTGTACTCACCTCAATTCTCCAGCGGTCTCCTGTACTCACCTCAATTCTCCAGCGGTCTCCTGTACTCACCTCAATTCTCCAGCGGTCTCCTGTACTCACCTCAATTCTCCAGCGATTTCCTGTACTCACCTCAATTCTCCAGCGATTTCCTGTACTCACCTCAATTCTCCAGCGGTCTCCTGTACTCACCTCAATTCTCCAGCGGTCTCCTGTACTCACCTCAATTCTCCAGCGGTCTCCTGTACTCACCTCAATTCTCCAGCGATTTCCTGTACTCACCTCAATTCTCCAGCGGTCTCCTGTACTCACCTCAATTCTCCAGCGGTCTCCTGTACTCACCTCAATTCTCCAGTGGTCTCCTGTACTCACCTCAATTCTCCAGCGATCTCCTGTACTCACCTCAATTCTCCAGCGATCTCCTGTACTCACCATAATTCTCCAGCGATCTCCTGTACTCACCTCAATTTTCCAGCGATCTCCTGTATTCAACTTAATTCTCCAGCTGTCTTCTGTACTCACCTCAAGTCTCCAGCAGTCTCCTGTACTCACCTCATTTCGCCAGCGATCTCCTGTACTCACCTGTCTCTCTCCTGCTTACTATTGCACTGGACTGTTTATTTGAGCAGTTCACACTTGATTGAGTTTACCTGCCTCAGTTTATCAGCTTGATTACTTCCTTGTTCATCCTTGATTTATTCTCCTACTGTGCCTTCCCTTGTACCATTTCCGATATCTGCATATATCCAGCTGTCAATAAATACACTTTGGGTTTGATTAAACCTTCTTGTTGCAATGCTATTAGTAAAAGAGGTTGTTATTGCTGATGAATATTTAGTATATGCTAAACTGCCACATACTCAACATAAAAAAACACTACATTTTGAGCAAATAAATATTCATAATTTTTAATTATTGTTTTTTATTTAGAAAAAGTCAATTATTTTTTGTTTTTATACATAGAATTATATAACTTATTTTAATATTACACATAATTATACATGTAGGCCTACTATTTAATACTAATTACTATTAAATTAATCATTATTATTTTAGTTTTCTCTACTATTCTTATTCTTTATTGGTTCTTATTATTTGTCTTCTTCCATATGCAGCTGTATCAGGTGGCTGACCACTTTATTTTCTCCCATTGGTAGTCACTACATATCAGTGTATTTGCAAATATATTATTATTGCTGTTGTTTTTATTTCTCATGCACCACAGCACAGGAGGTGTTAGCCTTCTTCTAGCTCCAAGTTCAGCACAACATCTCCAAAACAAGTGTTAGTCTCCCCCGAGAAGCTGAATTGGACCCCAACCGTCACCCACCGGGCGAAGCATTCACTATTGATCTTCACTGTCAGTGAGAGATATAAAGCAGGTATTCGCTATGGTAAGAGTGACTCAGCTGAGCAAGGGTGAGTGAGAGCATCACACCACCTGATGCCATGATTTGTTGCTACAGATATGGTGTGGAGGGACACCACTCAACATCACCATCCAAGACAGCGATCCCACAGGAAACTGAACACAGGAGCCCATCCATCACCCACTGAGGTGCTTCATCAAGCTCTGTGATCAGTTGAAGCTGTAATGCAAAGACTACCAATTCTCTGAGATGTTGGCTTCTGAACATCCTGCTTTTGTATTATTATACATATACTTATTAATAAGTCACTAAAGTCTATTGGGTTCAGAGTATTTTTTTTACTAGGGCTGTCAATGGTTTCAATTTTTTATCTAATTAATTACACAGTATCGCAATTAAATAATCCAATTAATCACATATTAATCGCATATTAATCAAATTTGGCAGAGAAATTACCCACAAAAGATCATTTAAAGCCATTATTGTATCACATGAGAAAATTTTTATTATTATCGTTTTTATAATATGTAAACTAGATGTTTTTATTTTTTTGTTTTTTTAATGAAATTAAACTTTAAAAAAGAAACTAAAACTGCCAGTAGGTGACAGTAAAATGGCTTAATGAATAAGTCATTGAGTCAATTATTCATTTCATTTGTTCAAACGGATGATTCAGGAATTAAGTAAATCTTTTTGAATGGGTAATTGGTTCACCTCATTCGTTCAATATGCGGATTCATTCAGAAATTGTGTGTTTTTATGTGCTTGGAGACACACAACACATGTGATGTGGCTTTAATAGGTAACATTTGTGTTGGTAAAATGAGAACTGACCAATGTTATATTATCTTTAAAATAAAACACAATATTCACTTTTTACTTAACTGCTGTATTAAATCAATTGTGAAACCACTTTTGCACTCCTGTGATATCTTCCATCGTGTAACTATGAGATAATTTTAATTATTTTTTTGCATAATATCTTACATTTTTTGTACACATAACTGCATTTATGGACTATGTAGTTATTGTCCTGTATCACGTTTGTCAAATGTATAAAACTGTATTAAATGACGTAAACATATTTTCATTTCTTTATTTTTCCATAACTAAATAACTAATTTAATATGTTACAGTTCTTGCTGTGATCGGGCATGACATTACATCGTACAGAGAATTTAGAATGCAAAATCTTCTCATTTATGTCACGGTGTCTGGTCTGTGTTTCCCTGGGTGTCCACTAGTTGTCTCACTTCCCCAAAGGCACCTCACCGCAGGCACTACAATTCCCACAAAGCCTTGTCCCTTCATCACAGTAATTGCACTTAGGTGTCTTCACTTTCATAGTCATTATCCTGCCTATTTATACCGGTCTGTTTTCTGTCTGTGTCATGGAGTCCTTATTTTCCATCACCTGGTTTCCTTGCGGTCCTTGTATTTTCGAGTTAGTTTGTTTTTGGACTGATTTTTGGATATGACCCCCTGCTTGTTTGATTCAGATTTTTGGATTAACCAATAAACTTCACTGCTCTTGGATCTCTCGTCTCCTGTGTCCCAGTCGTTACAGAAGGACTCCATCCAATCAGATCCAGCGGTATGGAATTTTGTCTCCATTCCCCAGCCAGCATGGAGGAGCGGAGGAGAAGATTCATGAAATTAACCACCCTCCGTCAAAGGGGAATGAGGTGGGTGGCAGGGGCGGACCGGGACAGTAAATCAGGCCGGGAATTTGACTCCACCCCAGGCCACCTCTGATGCTGCAGTCACCACCACCCAATTCATGTGTCCACCAGACTGCTAAACTCTTTGGCTCTTTCAGTTGTTTGAATTGGGTGATACTTAAAATATAAAATCAAAAACCTTAGACTGTGGACGGGCAAAATAATCAAATGGAGTATCAAGACATTCACTGTGTCTATCATCTTTCCCTGAATCCCCCGCTCTCTCACTCTGCACATTTGAGTTTCTCTGCAATATGAAATAAGCACTTTCAATAATCTATATTAATTATGCAGCCATCAATTGTATGTCACAATAATCACAGTCCTACTACTGATGAACTACATATTGTAGGCTAGAAATGGAAAAATCAAAATTTCGGCTTAATTTTAGCAATAAAAAAAATACTGTAACCCATATGTAATACAGTGTGCTAGTTTGAAGTTCTATTATTATATACATTTGTAATATTATTTTTAATAGATTTTATCTATTGTAAGTCGCTTTGAATGAAAGCATCCGTCTGACAAATGATTATGTAAATATTAGGGTGGAACAGTTCAACTTTTTCACAATTCGGTTTGTTTCACGGTTTTAGAGTCACAGTTTCGGTACCATTGTATGTGCTATGTTTATGGAAAAACTACACTTTCAAAAAAATATATATTTTATCATATTATTAAGAATATTATAACTACAAGCAACAGCACAAATAAATACAATAGAGTAAAGATACAAATAAAATAAACTGACTTTCATGGTTTTTTTAGGTAGGTCTTGCATTAGTTTTTAGGTACAGAAATTGATTAAAGTAAACAGAATGAGCTTTATTGCCAGGTATGTTTACACATACATGGAATTTGTTTTCGTGATAGAAGCTCCACAGTACAACAGAATGACAGCGACAGAACATAAAACACATAATAAAAGAATATAAAATACAAAAAAATACAAATAAGTAAGGAATGACAATGTAAAACCGCATTGCATTTTGGACTATAACTTAATATTAATTTTATGATAGGTAAAAATTGATAGCCTGAATGCACTGTAAGTCGCTTTGGATAAAAGCGTCTGTTAAATGCATAAATTTAATTACATTTTAATTTAACTTAAAGATTATTCTTTATTAAAGTTACAAAAGCTTTTTAATGATGTCTCTATTTGTTTCTATGTTTTGCCACGGTTAACTAGGATTTACACAAGCTCCAGTCTGGGGCTGGGATATAATGATGTGGCCTTGAAAGACTTTTTTAACATCAGCTTGGACAACCCAGTGCCAGAGAGGGAAATGGATCAGCTGGAGGCCTTTGATTTTTGGGGGTTCATACTTTACCTACGACATCGGTCTCAGTGGGATACCCCAGCCACCCCTGTCTCTCCCTGGGGTCTCTGGGGTCTACAGACAGGAGGACCGCCAGCCCAGCACCACTGCACTTGATCTTCATGGGCAGAGTCAAGTCACCGTTGATCTTCATGGGCAGAGTCAAGTCACCGTTGATCTTCATGGGCAGAGTCAAGTCACCATTGATCTTCATGGGCAGAGTCAAGTCACCGTTGATCTTCATGGGCAGAGTCAAGTCACCGTTGATCTTCATGGGCAGAGTCAAGTCACCGTTGATCTTCATGGGCAGAGTCAAGTCACCGTTGATCTTCATGGGCAGAGTCAAGTCACCGTTGATCTTCATGGGCAGAGTCAAGTCACCGTTGATCTTCATGGGCAGAGTCAAGTCACCATTGATCTTCATGGGCAGAGTCAAGTCACCATTGATCTTCATGGGCAGAGTCAAGTCACCATTGATCTTCATGGGCAGAGTCAAGTCACCATTGATCTTCATGGGCAGAGTCAAGTCACCATTGATCTTCATGGATCCAGAACACCTGAGAAGAGATGATGCTGACCCTCAGAGGACCCCAGATGATGCTAACCCTGAATCAACAAACAGAACTAACAAATATTGCTACAAGTGTGACTGCATCATATAATAATTATTAATTATTAATAATATTAATAATGTTCAACATCTGGCTGACTATGTCTTGTATTAAGTTTTCTAAAAATCCTGTCATACGTGCACAAACTGACAGTCACCACTTATAAGCTATTACTAAATATTGTAGAAACATAATTTTCTGTAAAGTTGCTTTGTAACGATTTGTATTGTAAAAAGCGCTATACAAATAAACTTGAATTGAATAGAATTAATCAAGAGCAGTGAGTGATTTCTTTGTTGTTGCTGTTTGATTAATATAAAGACTGTCACTTTAAGAGAATGCACTGATACAGTGTTCGTATTAGTATTGAACAAGAGTGAATGATTTGCCCAGGGTAATGTCTGGGAATCCAGAATGCGCATGCATCAACAGAAACATATATTAACTGAACCCTGTTTGTTTTACATGTTAAACCATGCTTTGTCAGATTTAAGTTGAACAGCGGTCCCAGCGCGTGCTGAACAGTGTGTAGTGAACTGAAAGTTTCGTTTTTTTTCAGTGAACTGTCCCATCCCTAGTAAATATAATTGTAATTCTGACCGACCTGCTTCCTTACTGGCGAACATGGCTGGGATTTTGCAGCAATTTGCTGCGTCTGTGGCCAGGGCTTTTCTCCTTTTTATACGTTCCCTCTCTGCTCCTCCTTTGTGTTTACCCTCCATTTTTTGAGCGATTTTCTAAGATAAAGCCTGCCTCTAGTTAGCAATTAGGGAGTGCTTCGCTGATCTTTGGTCATGTGGTGGTGTCATTTTCACTCAGCGATCGCCTGATTCGTAGATGCATAAGTCCGTCAATTAATTTGTAGTTGCATACCAGCCTATTGCACGTCAGCCTGATCGACTGCACAGCGGCAGCAGTCAGGCCAGAATGACCATCAGGCCACCGGGAAATGTCCCGGTGCTCCCGATGGCCAGTCCGCCGCCTGGTGGGTGGTGTGGCACAAGAGTTCTGGACCTTGGCGGTGGGGCTGGGATATAATGATGTGGCCTTGAAAGACTTTTTTAACATCAGCTTGGACAACCCAGTGCCAGAGAGGGAAATGGATCAGCTGGAGGCCTTTGATTTTTGGGGGTTCATACTTTACCTACGACATCGGTCTCAGTGGGATACCCCAGCCACCCCTGTCTCTCCCGGTGGGATGGCCGACTCTAGACTGGGGTCTACAGACAGGAGGACCGCCAGCCCAGCACCACTGCACTTGATCTTCATGGGCAGAGTCAAGTCACCGTTGATCTTCATGGGCAGAGTCAAGTCACCGTTGATCTTCATGGGCAGAGTCAAGTCACCGTTGATCTTCATGGGCAGAGTCAAGTCACCATTGATCTTCATGGGCAGAGTCAAGTCACCGTTGATCTTCATGGGCAGAGTCAAGTCACCGTTGATCTTCATGGGCAGAGTCAAGTCACCGTTGATCTTCATGGGCAGAGTCAAGTCACCATTGATCTTCATGGGCAGAGTCAAGTCACCATTGATCTTCATGGGCAGAGTCAAGTCACCATTGATCTTCATGGGCAGAGTCAAGTCACCATTGATCTTCATGGGCAGAGTCAAGTCACCATTGATCTTCATGGGCTAAGTCAAGTCACCATTGACCTTCCTGAATCCAGCCAAAACACCACGGTTCTACCAGAGTCTCTACACGTCTCTGCTGAACAACCAGAGCCTCGTCACGTCTCAGCCGAACTCTCTGAGCGCTCGACTTATCCTGTCATGGCCACGGAGGCCACCCTACCAGACCACGGCTCTACCAGAGTCTCTCCACGTCTCTGCTGAACTACCAGAGCCTCTCCTCATCTCTGCGGAACTTCCAGAGCCTCGTCACGTCTCAGCCGAACTCTCTGAGCGCTCGACTTATCCTGTCGTGGCATCGGAGGCCACACCTGTTCATTTTCTCTGTTTCAGACTTGCCTAACCAGACTTGCTCTCCTGTGTCATCGATCCCACTGTGGTGGTCTTCGGCACCTCCCTGGTGGGCTCCTTTCCCGACCACACAGCTGTGGTGGTCTTCTGCGCCGCCCTGGTGGGCTTCTGTCTCGACCGCACGGCTGTGGTGGTCTTCTGCGCCACCCTGGTGGGTTTCGGTCTCGACCGCACGGATGTGGTGGTCTTCGGCGCCGCCCTGGTGGGCTCCTGTCCCAACCGCACGGCTGTGGTGGTCTTCGGCGCTGCCCTGGTGGGCTTTGGTCTCGACCGCACGGCTGTGGTGGTGGTCTTCTGTGCCACCCTGGTGGGCTTCGGTCTCGACCGCATGGATGTGGTGGTCTTCTGCGCCACCCTGGTCGGATTCGGTCTCGACCGCACTGATGTGGTGGTCTTCTGCACCGCCCTGGGGGGCTTCTGTCTTGACCGCACGGTTCCAGTTCCACCAGATTCACCCGGGATACTTGCCCTGTCGGCTCGGTCCTGGGCCCTGAACTTTCTGTTCCCTCCTGGTCTTGTGTTTTGATTTTTTTTGTTTTCTCTCTGTTTCCTTCTATTACCTGGCCCTCCGTCCCTCCCCCTGGTCCTCCGCTGGTCCACCTCCCTCCTGGTCTATGTGTTCCTTGGTTTGTTCTTGTATCGGGTGGAGCATCTGGTAGCTGCTCGGTAGAGGAGGGGGTAATGTCACGGTGTCTGGTCTGTTTCCCTGGGTGTCCACTAGTGGTCTCACTTTCCCATAGGCACCTCACCGCAGGCACTACAATTCCCACAAAGCCTTGTCCCTTCATCACGATAATTGCACACCTGTTAATTGCACTCAGGTGTCTTCACTTTCATAGTCATTATCCTGCCTATTTATACCGGTCTGTTTTCTGTCTGTGTCATGGAGTCCTTATTTTCTGTCACCTGGTTTCCTCGCGTTCCTTGTATTTTCGCGTTCCTGTTTGTTTGTTTGTTTTTGGATATGACCCCCTGCTTGTTTGATTCTGATTTTTGGATTACCCAATAAACTTCACTGCTCTTGGATCTCTCGTCTCCTTGTCCCAGTCGTTACAATTTAATATTCATAAATAGTCTGCCTCTCTCGCGCGATGTTGATTGGTTAACGAGAATAGCATCTTTTACACTGACTCATTTTTTTTTTTTATTGTAGTGATTTAAATATTTCCTGAGGCTCACCTTAATGTTAACAAAAAAAAAGCCTCATTTTTTTTTAACCCTCATTCTTACCCTTAAAGGCCACTGTTATGATTGTCTAACGTCATCCGATTGTATGTATCATCCACTACCTAACTTAAATGTAAATATGAGCTCTATTAAAGATCAGTTATTCCAACGACCCATGAATAAGTGTAAAAAAATTTATAAAAAATCCCTTGTCCATACAAAACGGTCGTTTATAGACAAAGCATTTTGAAATTGTTTACTTACGGCCAGTAGCGTAGCCAGGAATCACAAAGTAGGTGGGCCCAGAGAAAATCAGGTGGGCACAGCCTAAAATGCATCTGTTATCAAAATAGGCCAACACAACTACAGTACACCTGCTTCTTGAATACACCACAGTTTAATGAGAGCACAAGCATGTATCATGTCATCATAAGCAGTGTTAAGAACATAACGATAAGCATTTCCACTGCGCGCGGCCACACCACACACACACGCGCATCTGACAGATGCAAAAAACACCATCATTAAATCAGCAGGACAGTAGTGGGCAGTGTGTAAAAACAATGCTTGGTCTGGCTCAGCGGCCACATAAACCACGTTATATAACAACATTAACTAGGCAACTAGTGTACATAGTAAACGTAGATTGGCTTACTTTTGATGCGCTTATAACAGGAGACGACAGGGCTTTGAGTTGAACACTGCAATGACTTCGTTATAGTCCAAGGATTCAGTCAATTCTCTCTCAAATGAGAGAAGGGACAAAGAGTTCAGTCTATGTGTCAACATTGTTGCTCTGATACTAGTTTTTATCCGATTTACAGTGGAAAAGAAACTTTAATAAGTTGCTCTGTTTCATTTTTCATACTTAGCTAAACTTCAGTGTCCCTCTGTGAAATGTGCAACCACGTCGTTGTGAAGGGGGGATGGGCTGTTCGCAATCTGACGCGGGCATTTCATAATCACCATGACAACCAAACAAGAATCAAGAAACATTAAGAATTATTTTTGAAGGTCAAGTATTGTGATAATTGCAACATAATTTACTCCTTCTGTTGCGATTATCACAATACTTGACCTATAAAAATAAATCTTAATGTTTCTTGATTCTTGTTTGGTTGTCATGGTGATGATGAAATGCCCGCATAGCGCATTTCGCAGTCAGATTGCGAACAGCCCATCCCCCCTTCACAACGACGAGCACATTTCACAGAGGGACACTGAAGTTTAGCTAAGTATGTTAAACTAAAATGAAACAGAGCAACTTACTAATGTTCGTGTCAAAAATACATTATTGTTGAATATTGTTAGGCTACATTGTGAGGCCAATGACTGGATGGGCCTGACTGACAGGTGGGTGGGCCTGAGGCCCACCCGTAGCTACGCGAGTGCTTACGGCTTGTATGCATCTGCAGTCATATTCAATATAATTGGCTGCTTCATTTTTCAACCAATGTTTCTTTGTGAAATCGTACTCGGTTACTAAACGTAACCTCGGTTCTCTCTAGAAGAGCGAACGAGTACTGCGTCTTAGCTAAGACGCTACGGGAAAAGTCTCTTTTCACATGGCCCTTATTGCCACTTCCTGCCGAAACGGGTGTGGCCCAACCTATAAAAGGAGCTCGAAAAGGCTGACTCACCTGATTTATTTCATCACCAAAGCGAACCAGAGTGAATCGTACGCACGGCAGAGAACGCAGTACTCGTTCGCTCTTCTAGAGAGAACCGAGGTTACGTTTAGTAACCGAGTACATTCTCTTACGAGAGCGCTCTCGTACTGCGTCTTAGCTAAGACGCTACGGGAACCCAATGTAAAACGCCGTGCGCGCAGGGATCACACACCAATAAACCTGAAGCAACGCCCAGGATTTACAGTGCACAGTCACCTGAGGGACTCACAGAGAGTCCAGGACAGAAAGGGAGAAAGCCCTCCGTCCCATATCTAGCAGCATCCGTAGATGCGGCAATATGACATCACACAGCTGAGGCAAGGCCTGACCAATGTGGCAATGCGGGTCTTACGCAATACTGCCCATATAACAGTCGGCAGCGCATAGCGCTCGTGAACTCAGAATTCCCCTCAGGGCCCTGATTCGTCTATACAGACAGCAGCCTTGCTTGCAAGGCGGGAACCTCCAGGTTATAGAACCTGATAAATGTAGACGGCGAGGCCCAACCTGCCGCCATACATATATCCTGCAAGGAGATCCCAGTAGACCACGCCCGGGAGACGGGAGGGAACGCATAAAGCGGGCAGCACGGCCATCTCCGTGACAGCGCGCTTTCGTTCTTGGAAAAGAACGCGGGGCAGTGAGCGTTTTCGTGGGACACAAAGAGGTCCACCTCCGCCATGCCAAATCTCTCCCACAACAGCCGGACTGTTTGCGGGTGTAGAGACCATTCGCCCGTAGGAACATTGCCTCTGGACAGCCTGTCTGGACCCAGATTCTGCAGTCCAGGCACATGCACTGCTCTCAGCGAGCGCACGTTGCGCTGAGCCCAAATCAGGAGGCGTTCTGTCAGCCTGCACAGGTTTCGGGACCCGAGACCGCCCTGGCGATTTATGTAGGACACTACGGACATGTTGTCCGAACGGACTACGACGTGGTGATCCTTGATATGGGGACAAAAGCGCGTCAGCGCGTTCTCCACTGACAGAATTTCCAGGCAGTTGATATGATGGAGCTTTTCCCGTTCTGACCATAGGCCAAAGGACGGTCTGCCTTCGAGCAGCGCTCCCCATCCCGAAGTGGAGGCGTCCGTCGACACCATTTTCACACTCGGGGAAGTCCCCAGGCTTACACCTGATCGGTACCAGCCGTTCGCTGTCCAAGGTGCTAGAGCCGCAATACAGCTCTGATCGACCTTGAAATGCAGCCGGCCAGACGCCCACGCTCTGCGCGGCACCCGAGCCTTTAGCCAGAACTGCAGGGGGCGCATGCGGAGCAGGCCCAGCCGCAGAACTGGAGATTCTGAGGCCATGAGACCCAGCATCTTTTGACAGTGTTTGAGCGACACGGTCGCGCCGCAGCGGAAAGAACTCGCTGCACGCTGAATGCCCATCGCGCGCTGTGGTGACAGCCGCGCCGTCATGGAACACGAGTTCAGAACTATACCCAGAAACAGGATCGTCTGACTGGGGTTCAGCGAACTCTTCGCCCAATTGACTCTGAGGCCGAGCTTCTCGAGGTGATCGAGTAAAACAGCCCTGTGGTCCACGAGCTCTGCTTGTGATCGGGCCAAAACCAGCCAGTCATCCAAATAATTCAGCACGAATCTCAAATATCGCCTGTGGTTTGACGCTATCTGTATTTGAAAATACGCGTCCTTCAGATCTATTGACATGAACCAGTCCCCTCTGCGAATCTGCGCGAGGAGCTTCCTGGTCGTGAGCATTTTGAAACTGCATTTCATCAATGCCTTGTTCAGCTGTCTTAGATCCAGTATGGGCCTGAGACCCCCGTCTCTCTTGGGCACCAGAAAGTATCTGCTGTACAGCCCCCCCTCGCTTTGAGCTTGAGACACAGGCTCTACAGCCCCTTTGCTCAACAGTTTTGATATTTCGGCCCGAAGTATGTGTGCTACTTCTGTTTTGACCGTAGTTTCGACGCGCGCTGAAAAGCGCGGTGGGCGTCGAGAAAACTGTAGCGAGTAGCCTCTCTTTTATAATGCCTAGCACCCAATCCGAAACCCCTGGAAGCGCTGACCATGCATCTGCATGAATGACTAAGGGCTGGATGCGAAACGCGCTCTGTTGACTGGGCAACGGCGGCGCTCGAGTGCGCTGCGCATCTGAGGCAGGGAGCGCACTGATCACAGCGGGCAGATCGCTCTTTCTCGACCCGTTCCGGCGCTTAACCGACTGGAGGGAGGCTGAGCGGGTCCCGTGGGACTCGATATATCTGCGAGTAACCGTGGGCTGCATGTGTGCACTTTTACCACTTTCAACTCGCTGTCTGCCTGTGCAGCATGTACGTGCACGGGCCTCGTTTTTACAGAAACCCCGCGCCGTATGTGACAGTGTATGTGGGCACTGGGAAGTGGGCACGTTTACTATGCGGCGCGCTCGACCGATCCGTGTCGATCTTATGTGGAGATGGGCACTGGGTAGTGGGCATTGTCACTGCATTTATAGCACCATCGGCCGTGGCCGGACGAGCGTGCACGGGTTTCGTTTTTACAGAAACCACATGACGCGTGTGACATAGTAATTGTGGGCACTGAGGGGTGGGCACGTTTACTATGCAGTGTGCGCGACCGACTTGAGTCGACATTATGGGCGCAGGCCCTGTGTGCAGGGCTGTGCTTACATGTGGAGATGGGCACTGAGGAGTGGGCATCGTCACAACATTTATAGCACCATCGGCTGTGGCCGGAACACCAGAAAAAACACTCTTTTGTTGAAACATCTGGGTAGCCGTGATAACGGCTTTTGTGTGCAGGCAAGCGGGCACTCGTGCAGGCTTGCGCATTGCAGAAGACACTGAGGCAGTCACAACTCTTGGAACTGCAACAGCGGCGCGCTTGGGTGAGAGCTCGGCCGCAGCGGAACTCGAACACCGGCGCTTTCCCAGCAGTGCTAGGATGCTTTCGGGGCTTCTGGCTTCACCGCAATCCTCTGCCGCGGCTCCCGCGGCGCGGGGCGACGGCTTGAAGAGCGAGAACGGGGTCCCGAGCTGCGTTGCTGACGCTGTCGCGATGACGCAGCGGTTCTCTGAGCGGGGCTCTGCACGAGCCGCATGAGGGCATCTTTAAAAAGACGCAGCTCTTTTGTGAATGTGCGTCGCAGGGCGAACACACACACAGGATATGGGCGCCGGATAGCGCAGCAGGAACGGCAGTGGAAGGCGGCGATGCCAGCGGCTTCAGGATGGCTCGTCCTGCTGATATGCTCTTCCAGACGGCGCTTGCTTCCTCGTGATCCAGCGATGCGTGAGCTTCGCTGAAGAGATGAAAAATCAGGTGAGTCAGCCTTTTCGAGCTCCTTTTATAGGTTGGGCCACACCCGTTTCGGCGGGAAGTGGCAAGAAGGGCGCGAAGCCCAGACATTATTGGTCTGATGTTGCATCAGCCTGCGCTCGATAGGCTGTGCAGTTGCCGCAGAACAAGCCAATGAGCGAACGAGCCGTCTCGTCTATGGCTGTGTACTGCTGCAAATGCGCTTTACAAAAATACAAAATTAAGGATAATTTTTTGCTTCAGTATTTCGTGAAAAGAGACTTTTGCCGTAGCGTCTTAGCTAAGACGCAGTACGAGAGAGCTCTCGTAAGAGAACTCCATACACACTGTACCTAGTCTGGATGCCCCCGAACAAACATATGGCCTAGGCAATTGAAAATAAACCAATCATCCCGTCAAAGGACTGAAAAGTGAAGTTGAAGGTCTAGTGAGTTAATCCTGTCGCGCGCGCCCCACTGCGTGCTTACAGGAGAATGTATCCTTGCGTCAGGGCGGGAATTCTTTCAGTTCGAATGTTTAAAGTCTTAATTTCTGCCATTTAAATATTAGTGTATTATTATATGTATATGTATATATGAAACGATACTGTGGGAATACATGCGTAATAAAACACTAAACTGAGCAGAACTACTTAGATGAGCGGAAGAAGATGTGGTCAGTCAGTGACAGTAGTATGGAAATGATTATTCTTTTGGTCGAATTGATTCTTTCGAGTAGGACGTTTCAACAAACCGGTTCAAAAACTGATTCACCAATGATTCACTGCTCTTTTACGCAAACACACAATGACATACGTATACAAAATATGATAATAATAGTTATATAAAATAAACTTGTTTTAATCAACATAGACACATGCGCGCTCTCTTTCTGTATATATATATATATATATATATATATATATATATATATATATATACAGAAAGAGAGCGCGCACTGATAAATTGGTGTTATGTCATAAAAAAAATCTTATGTTATTGGTGTTATGTAGGCTACATTGACATTTTCTTCATGTGATTTTACACAGGATATGTACATTTGCAGGCTATTTCTGTAACTTTTATGTAATGTCTTTTTAAAAACTACACTAAAATAAAATAAAACGGTACAATTCCGTAAAATGAAAGGATTTTTTTTTTTTTACAATGCATGATATCCCACTAGCTGCCTATGATAACCCATTATCCTGTGCATTTGGTAACATGAAGACTGTGATAAAAGTTAAATAAATAAATAAAAATGGCATCTAAATGTTGCAGTTAGTGGTCATGGGTTGCTGGTTGGCCTTATAGTAAGTTGGCCTAAATTCCCGCTGCCGAAGGCAAGAACAGTTGCAAGAGGGTGCAAAACCCATAGAATAGTCTGTTTCATTCCTTTCCCTCATGGGGTTACAGTGGGTAACCTGATCTTTTTAAATGTGCTGTAGAACTAAATATTATTTGAGTCCCTAATCAAATACACCCGATTCAAATCATCAGTTTGTTAGTAGAAGCTCCATGACTTAAAATGGCACATCGAAATGTAATTAATGCCATTTTTGCACCTTTGAAAAGCACCACAGGAAGGAGTTCAAAGTTTTCTTCTGAATAAAAGTGAGTAAATTAACCCTTTCATAAGGGCCCTCCCACAAGGCCATACATGTGATGGTCACTTCAAGAAAGTAATTTTACCCAGGTCGGCAAGTCCTCATGATTCATTTTTAAAAACATATGGCTATGAAGTTATTAAAACCTCCAATGCACCAAATGACTTTTGGCAACAACACAAATATGTATTTAAATTGTCAAATTACGTATTTTATATTTATATATGCATGAGTGAATAAAGCTATTTAAAATTGAGAAACAAAGATGATATTTATTTGCAACAACAATGTTAACAAAGAAGAAATTCCTGTCCAAAGAACAGCTAATGGAGTAACTGATGCTGCACTCTAGTCTTGATAACATTCTAGCAGGTGAAGATAATGAGGAAACATTACAGACGGGCCACATAATGAGATACAATCAACACCTTCTCTCAAGAGTTCCGACTTCAAGGGCTTTGACGTTTGGAGTGAGTAGGGCATACTAATGCTCAGTTTCAATTGGAATCAGTCCATATCATTCTATAGAGCTTATAAGAAAACCCACTAATAATGCATGTAGATTACCATATTATAGTGCAACTGCAGGACAGGTTAGAATGTATTATTACATATAACCACTAATGTCTTTACAATAAAAATATATTAAAAAAATATCTTTCCAAGATTTAAACAAACTAGAACAACAGCATTAGCCATATTTTAAGTTTCTAAAAGGACCCAGTAAAGACTGGTATAAAACTTACCAATTTAATGAATGATACTCTTAACCACACAATTGTCTACTACTTACATCTTGTTTAATTTTCCTACCACTGCCATTAATGGGAAATCAAATCTATGAAAATAATGTCTGGCAGGCCATTATTTACGCATAAAGAACAGCACTGATGCACAGATTGTTTTAATGGTTGTTACCCAACCATTTGCATTCATCTTTATTTGTCAGAGAGAGACTCTAACATTTTTAACAAAGCAACAGAGATATATTCTATCTATATATAATTATAGAGGAAGGCACAATTTTGGCAAAATACACTTGCTGGATGAACAAATGCTTAAGTCCTGAAAGCAATAATTTTAGAAGAAAAAAAAACAGTGGTAAACCTTTAAAAGCTTTGACCTATGGCGCCAGTTTGGTTTAGGACAAAACTCAGTCACAGTACAAAACACATTTGTGTCTCTTCCTAATAAAAAGAGATTACACCACTGGCAGAACACAACAGCATCAAAATTCACCATGTATAATATATTCATAAATATGCAATAATAGAGAAATAGATCCATAAAAATGCCTGTTTGGTCCAAAGAACAGTAGCCAGCTAAAGTACAGTGTTAATCTATATATACTGAGAAAAAAAACGAGAAACCGTGATATACGGAGAAAAAACACACACCACCCAAATACCGTCTACTGTCTCACTAGAGACCCCTGAGCAAATGTTGTTACTGTTACTGTTTGGCACAAGAAATATTAAAATTATTTTTTTAAGCTAAAATGATGATGGCATTGCCCAGCTGACATTGCCATGGCATTAAAAAGCTCAGTTTAAACATTTGTAAGTCTGGTAACACTGCAATTTCAGTAATAAGCCTTTAAAAAATGTTAGATACTGCTTAACAGGTCAGTGGTTTACGAACATTCCGATATGAATGTATATGAAAATATATTAAAATGTAAATTATATTCCAATGTACATTAACCTGTTCTGTTAACATTACTGATCTTTGATGACTGATGTAATATATGGTTTTTGTTATCAATGAACAATATTCTATTTTCTGTGTATCCTAAAATCTTGATTTATCTAACTTTGCAGTTTTCTAGAGGTACCTGCTAAAAGACGATGATTGCAATGGTAGCTGTCTCTAAGAAACCTCTAATTAATCAATACAATTTTCATCAGTGCAGTGCAGTGTAGGGCACAATAAGGGCATGAACTAAGTGCGATGGCTAGTCTGCAGAATTTTAAAGAACATTAAAGCTATGAGTCTTATCTGTGCTATTAATAAAAAAGCAGCAAGCACATTGCACAAAAGAAATCAATATCATTACAAATGATACAAGAGCACCCTGAATCAGAACTGAACACCATTATCTAGAGTATGGACTTGAGCTCTAGAGTCATTGAAAATTCCAGTTTTGATGGGTCTAGAGTGGCAGCTAAACAAGGCCTTAAATATGTACATATCAATTTGAAGAACAGTAGTTTAACCACCCCAGGCAGGGGCATATGTCCCAGAGATGAGAAAGGGGTAGAAAATTGTTGTGCAGGTCTTTGGGCAGACAATGGGACAGCAACTTTCCCAAGGAATTCAGGGGAAAAATTTGAAGAGCCCAAAGATTTATTTAGACAGCTTACTAATGACACGAATGAGAGCTGCATTTTCATCTTTAAGTCTCTGGTTGTCAGCACGCAAATCCACAAGCACCTGGAGGGGGGGGGGGGGGGGTCAGAGAGTGAGATGAGCAGACCCACATGGAAACTGTATATGCACAAACTTTAAAGGGTCACTCCACCCCAAAATGAAAATTGTCATTAATCACTTTCCCCCATGTGGTTCCAAACCCGTAAAGGCTCAGTTCATCTTCGGAACACAATTTAAGATATTTTATGATTCCTTTGTCAACGGTCTCCTCTGTGTCTCTCAATATCAGAGTTTTTTTTTTTTTTTTTTCAAATCAAAGCTAAATACATTTAGAAACAGAGCATGCTTGTTGCGCGGAGGACACAGAAGA
This sequence comes from Carassius carassius, assembly GCF_963082965.1. NCBI lineage: Eukaryota > Metazoa > Chordata > Actinopteri > Cypriniformes > Cyprinidae > Carassius > Carassius carassius. Next base: position 24,635,883 of record NC_081764.1, on the reverse strand, counting down.
GCACACGCAGCACTATGATATTGGGAGACACAGAGGAGACCATGACAAAGGAATTATTGAATAAAGTCATTATTTTTGTATTCTTCGCTTACAAAATTTATTTTAGTTGCTTCATGTAACCCAGATTGTACGTCTGATGGCAGATGGAGTATTCTGACGACGACTTTTCATACCTTTTATGGACCTTGACACTGTTATTTACCTGGCAGTCTATGGGACAGTCTCAAGCCTCCAGGTTTTTATCCAAAATATTATCAATTGTGTTCCGAAGACGAACAGAGCTTTTACGGGTTTGGAACGACATGGGGGTAAGTGAGTAATGACAAAATTTTCATTTTAGGGTGGAGTAAACCTTTAAGGAAAGCTCTGCGGATTTGGCATATCCATCATACAAAAAATACTATACAGCTCCTACCTATTGCAAGTTTGGCTAATTGTGTTTTCAGCTATCAAAAGACTATAGTAATCACAGCTCTGTTTAACAAATTTAACCATGAATTGTTTCTGAAATTCTTAACAGTTCTAAATACTGTAAATCTCAAGCTCTTACTTTGAGTTCCTCTTCTAACTCAGGTGCTCTCCGCTGAAGACGTTTCTTTTCCTGAATAAAGAATAGAGCAGAATTTAAAAAAAAAAAACCTTTACAATAAGGTTCAATCTGTTAACATCTGTGCATTAGGTGGTGAAATAACCATATTTTTATAGCATTTATTAATCTAGGTTATACGACAGTGCTGTTGAATGCTTGAATCTGATTGGCTGATGAACGTTCTAAGATGTGCAATTATTTTTAGGGAAAGACACTGCCCAAGTAGTTCCAGGTCTTGAGCGCACTGCATTTCAATATCACTTTACCAAATGGTCCTTAGAGAATACAACAGCATAAGAACCGAAAACCCCAAAGACACTGAATAAACAAATAAATATATTAAACAACAGAAAAAACGAAGTATTTACATATATTGCCTAGTAATTGTGTTTTAGTATCTATGGAAGAAAATACTTCCTTCTCCTGCTCTCTCCCATACAAACGCACACACACTGAAACATACAATGACAAAAAATACAATGACAAAATTCCTGTCAGCGCTGCCCCATGACTGTATAATTAAAATAGTTTTAATATTTCTCAGTAGTGACGTAGTTAAGTCGCTGTTCTTGAAGCAGTTAAACCTTCAGTTTCACCCTTAGTAGATACAGTGCTGTTCAGAGACACAGATTAAGGTAAAGCACACATGCTTAATCTCTCTCTCATATCAGTGGCTCAAGCCTCCACTAGCTCTAAAATGACGTTTGGAATGTACAAAGATTCCTTGAGATGAGATGTGAAAGGAATTTGTCCTACATGTGTAATAATTCAACAGCCCGTCATGAATTATTTCTTGCTTAACATTAATTACTTAATGTACCAACACATTTTAACAGTGCTGTAACTAATTACAAATTGCAGCAATGTTAAATTTTAGTGGTAGTAAATGTCTTCATTTTAAGACACCCAAAAAGCGATATGGCATGAAAATATAGGAACTTACAAATCTCTCCAGCTCCAGCAGGGCTGGTCTGTCTGATCCATTCTCTTGATTCTGTGTAGATGCAAACAAATAGAATAGTCAAAAAAATCTGACTCAATTTGGCATTTTTTTTTCCCTATCTCAAAAAAAAAACTCACCTGTTTGAGTTTCTCAAGCTCAACTTTACTCTCATTTAATTGCAGTTGAGTTTCTTGAAGCTTCTCTTTTAGATCTCCATTCTCTTTCAACACCTGCCGATACAACTGAGAGAACACATATAACACACAGACTGTATAAGAGCATGAACCACCTCTTTTATTACTTATTAGTTTATAAATGTTTATTGTGTAAAAAAAAATCATTACTTTTCTATAATCCAGAGAAGAGTGTCTGGAATCATCTAACTGAGGATCTCTAAAAAACAAACAACAAAAAAAAAAACAACACTGTTAAAAAAACATTACAAAGTTTCAATATTACTCAAACCCGAATGCACCCACACATGCACACTATGACCCACATATGTACCACAAACACAAGACACTATCCTGCACCATCAGTACACACAAAATACATGTAGGATATATACCACTCAAACAAATCTACACTTCAGTAGATACACAAAACCTTACAAACACACACAAACCTTGTTCTGTTGTCTTGTTCAGCATTCAGTTCTTGTTCAGATTCCATTTCATCCATCTGAACAAAAGTAACATTAATTGTCAATAGCAGTCAATGTCAAGAAGTCTGTATTAAGAAATTTCTTCACTACTTCTTGCACCAAATGCAACTGCAAAAATAATCATTAATTATAGGTGTAAAATGTTCTCATTGTATGAAAAAAAAACCCAGCCTAGCAACAAGACGAATACTGCAACAAAAACTGAATGACCACTGAATGCCATGATTGACAAATCAGAATCAATAACAATGTAATAAAAGGCATTAATATACAGTTGCTAATTCTTTGACCCAGATGTTTATGATATTCCTACATATTTCAATTGTTGGTTCATTCAATTTTTCATAATGTACAAATCTATTATGCATATTCAACTGTTCACTACAAAAAATACCATCTTGATTATTCATTGTTTTGTCAATATCTGACTGCAGTGCAAATTGTCTCTCCAATAAATTAATGCCTTTTTTTGGAAACAAAAATTTAATTGAATTGAATTATTCATACATTTTTACAGTGACCCAATTTAATAGGTACATTTTCTGATGAAAATGAGTGAGTGACGCTTGCTGTAGCAAAACTTGCTGCTACAATGTCATAGTCTCACAAATAGTTTTTCCTTTTATGTTTTTTGTTGTTGTTGTTGTTGCTAAATGAATTATCATAAAATCATTATTATTTAGCTTTTTATTCATACACTTAAAAAGTACCCTGGCATCACTTTAGCCATTATTTAAAAACAAGTCTAAAGGGAACCACCACAAACTCCTGTTCTTCTGAGGAAATGTGGTTGTGGGGAACGTTAACTTAAAATCCAGGTTCAGTTGCAGACTTCCAAATAATCTTGACACCAAGGCATCCAAGCGACAGATACAATTATTTCTGTCATTCTTTGTAATATTCTGGTAAGATATTGCAAAAATGCATACTTTTAAAAGCCTATTTATATTGAAAATGCTCAGAGTGTGCGAGAATGCACTGGGTTTTTTTTATGAATGCTTGTAGCTTACCTCTTCAGCCAGCTGAACAATACCAGTTGAGCGTCTCTCTTTCCTTGCTTTCCTGCGGTCTTTCACTCCTAGTCTTGTCTGTGCATCTCCAGATTCCTTCACTGGCTCTGTGTCTAATGCAGAGAGAAAATTCTCAATATCTATACAGAATTCACACTGAATCAAAGCGAACAAAGAATCATTTTTGTCAACTGAAAGTATTAACTCCAGTGACTTCATACACATGTGATGGTAATGAGACTCACCTCTCTCAGCTGGTGTTAGTGTGATGTTGGGACTCACAGTCTGAACACTGAGGTCCTGAGATTCATTGGTCTTAACAATACTCCGTTCTGCTTCCTTAAGATCCGTCAGTGTTACTCCCTGACAATCAAAATACCAATAAGTATTTAATATTCATGATTTTAAATAATAATGTAATAATATTTGTAAAATAACAATAATAATGGTTTTCTTCTATTTTTGGCACATTATTAAAATGTTAACAAAATATTAAACCAAACTACTCAATACGGTTTCTTTTGAAAAACCTTTCAGTTTTATTCATTTAAGGACAGCCATATCACAATGACATTTTTGACTTAGTGCTCCAAAAAATATCTGAATGAATTTTAATTCAGAAATCAAAAATATGTTTATCATAGAACAGGTTTATTCAAGTCACTGCGTGACACTGCGTCACACACATTTCATGACCAGCGCTGTCAGAATTCAAAGCGCCAACTGTGAGCAATGCTCTCATCATTATGCAGAATCAGCAGGAAGAATATCAGTATTTTTCTGGAGTACAGGTATGCTCAGGGGCCGTCTTGTGCCACTCTGTACTCAAGTCTTACTTATGATGATTCTGAAATAACAGGTGAACTCTATCCCTATGAAATGTAACCGACTTTTATTAACACCGAGATATTCAGAAAACATCAATCTGAAAATCGTTTGCAGCACAACAAGACTGGAAAGATAAACAAGTTGACAGACCCAATGTGTGTGATTAGGGTTGTGAACACACACCTGTGTTGATCGCCGTGACTGCCGCATGAGACGCGAGCGAGCTTTCCTTTGAAACTCGGACTCCTCGTCTCTCACTGGAGCCTGAAACCTGAAATACACAAATCTCATCATTAGTCATAAATAGAGCTAAATAAATTATATAAATAAATTATTCTCATAAATAGAGAAATCTAGTTTATAAAATGGACAGTTTCAGTCCTTAATTATGATTGGTTGAGCCATGTTAAAGCCGTAGTTAATTTTTCCCAAAACATACACTTGTGACCTCATTACAATAGTATTACAGGACTAAAGACATTTTTTAAACACGTCATATTTTGTTGTAAATTTTGACTTAAAATGGTTAGCAAGCCATAAGCCCGGCCATCATTAAAAAATAAAGTTCTATGTAATGAATAGTGTACTGAATATAGCTTCAAATTCACATAAATCTTACTTCCTTCCATCACTAGAGGCATTATTGCTTTCAGCAAGTGACTCCTGCCTTTGAGGGGTGGGCTGCACAACTGCTGTGCGACTCGATCTGTCCTGATCATTCACCTGGACTTCTTTATCCTCATTGGTCTGAAGAACACAAAAATACAGTGATTTATCCCATGCACAAGCAGACGCATTCTGACAATGAAAGCTGAAACAGAGGAGTGTGTGTCTGACCCCTGAAGAAGGAACAATGCTCTCTGGTGTTGACACTGTTGAACTTTCTAAAACAGAAGAAAACAAACATTAGAGGTGTCAAAATTAATCGTTTCAACGGTGCATCGCGATGCAGACGAGGACGATTCGGTTTCGGTTCAGTAATAGCCAGTGCCGTCGCTCCCTACACGCAGAGTACGCAGTCTGCGTAGGGCACCAACTCCCAGAGGGGGCACCATCCCAGTTGCTCAAAAAAAAAAAAAAACCTTCCGCCATTCTCCCATCCGCGCTCGCGACCGCTTGCACCTCATGTTTTCGGCTGAATGTTCATAATTGATGGATGAACATATATGTCCGGGTAAAGGACATCAGCAATCCAGCGCAGAGAAAAGAAAAAAAAAGTTGGCTTGACATTAGATGTTCCAGAGTCTCAAATTTAGGGGCCGTCTCTAAAGTTACATGCGATATTGGTATACACTTTTCAAACGTCAGTAGCATTTGAGGAGAATGACTTACATTCATAAAAACAACTGTAATTGTTCATCTAGGTGACAGCTATAAAGCACACCTTATACATTTTTAATATATATTAAAATAAATTATAAATCATTTAGGTAAAAAATAGGCCCATTTATCACTTTCAGGCACATTCCTGTGAACGTTTTTTTTTTTTTTTTTTTTACGAAAATTAGCCATGGTTTTAACAATAACACCGCAAATCATCGTTCTTGTTGCCATGGTAACTGCAAATTAACCATGGTTTTGTTATTTCAAATAATAATTTACAAAGTATTAATATACTGTAATATTTTTTGATGTTGTTGCTATAAAAAAGAGCTAAGCCATCAATAGCTTTTAAAATGACTTAAAATGCATTATATAAAAAACAATGAGGCAATAATGATTGGTTAATAATAAAACTGTTAAAATACATAATGTAGGCAAATACAAAATAAACAATTTATGTACGTTATTACAAATGCCTACAAAGGGAGCCAGATGCCATGTAATTGCTGCTGTTACACTTACAGGACAATCAAATCCTTGTTTAGGCTACTGACCAAACATATAATTCAAAGAGTCACTTAATCTTTCATTTTTGGCCACCTTTTTGCTATAGATGACTCAGCCTTTATAATTTCTTCAACAAAAAACATGCATATCACAACCCTTACAAAAATAAACCATGGTTTTATCATGGTAAAACTGCTTAATTTCCTTTTGCATGATTTCTTAATGCTTGAGACTATAAAATAAATTAGTCATAATAAAGTTATAGCCATAGGTAAATGTCGAGAGCTACAATTGTAATTTGAAAATAATAAAATTTACTCATTTAGTTTTTTATTTGATTAAAGTTATTTTTTCACCCCTATAGTAGGTGTTTTTTTCATCATCATATGTGAGGAAGGGGGGCACAACAATACAATCCTGCTTAGGGCACCCATTTGGCCAGCAGCGGCCCTGGTAATAGCCCATAACCGGTTATAATGTACTGACGCATTTCTGACGTCATCACCGCGTGCTTTGTCGCGGCATACAATGGCAGAGGGAGGCGAAACGCCTGAGCGTGCAATAAAAAATGCTCCAACCACTTTAAAAGCCGACATTTGGGCACATTTCGGCTTTTATCAACAACACGGTAAGCCCGACCTTGACAAGACACACGCTGTGTGCAAATCATGTCACGCAAAAACAAAATATGCAGGGGGTAATACCAACATGAGAAACCACGTCAGTCGTTTTCACCCCGAGCTGCAAACGCCTGTCAGTGCCATTGTGGATCCAGCTCAGCCAAAAATTGATCAACTTATATCAACGTTGCCGCCAAACGCAGTGCGAGGGCAGAGAATTACCAGAGCAGTGGCATCTTATATTGCAAAGGATATACGGCCCTTTTCTGTAGTGGAAAACCCCGGGTTTCGCCACCTGTTAACAACACTGGAGCCACGATATAAGCTCCCCTCTCGCAGCCACTTTTCAGAAAAAGTTATCCCGGAACTCTACCTCGAAACCAAAGCCCAGGTAATGGCGTCAATGAGCCAAGCTCATCGAGTTGCAATAACATGTGATTCCTGGACTTCGGTCGCGACAGAGTCGTATGTGACAATAACGGCACATTACATTAGCGATGACTGGAAGATTTTGTCTCATGTGCTGCAAACGAGAGCCGTTTATGAGTCTCACACGGGTGCTCATCTGGCAGAGCTACTGTCTCATGTCGTGGATGAATGGCAGCTATCACATAAGGATGTAGTGCTTGTAACAGATAATGCGTCGAACATGATCGCTGCAGCTCAATTCTGAAAATTCCCTCACGTAACATGCTTCGCGCATACGCTGAATCTGGCATCTCAGCGCGCGCTTAAAGTGGGCGCGCTCTCCAGGCTTTTGGGCAGAATCCGACGAATATCATATTTTGTGTATTAAAAAAAACTGCTGAAGTGCAGATTTAGTTTTTTGTATATTGATTATATTCAAGTAGGTTTGGTCTCTTGTTTATTTTGGTTTGTAATTTAATTTCATGTTTATACATTTGTCAATATTTAAATGTTTTACAAGAAAGTACACTGCACTATATAAGTATTTAAGTACACTCCCTGCATTATGCACTTTTAGTACTTACATTTGTGTGTTCTAATCTAATGCTGCTGTTGTCTTCTGTGCCCAGACTTGAGTTTTATTTGATGTTTGATACATTCAAGAAGCGTGTTTCCGGTAAAATTAAAGGCTCAGTTCATATATCTGACTGCTTGTATTTATTGACAAAATTGTATACATGAAGCAAAATTGAAAAATAAGGATGCAGTGCATCATCAATGCATCGTGATGCATCGAGATAATCGAATCGAACTGAATCGATGACTTGATAATCGTAATCGAACGGAACCGTGAGACCAGTGTAGGTTCACACCTCTAACAAACATCATCATAAATGTGTGCTCTTGTACAGGTATGTGTCACGTTTGTGAATATTTTGAATGCTGCTGTATGAGAGAGAGAAAGAGAGAGAGAGAGAGAGAGAGACAGACCTGGGCTGCTTTCTCTCTCATCGTTGAGTCCCAGGCCTCCTGAGACCCCTCGTTCTTTAGACTGGTCCTGTACATTTATTTTGTCCCTGCTGCTCATTCGGCACACAGAGCTCCTATGAGAAAGAGAGACATGAGTGAAGACGTCCGTGACTGCCAAGACTGAAAGACTAATCATCTTTCTCACCTGCGTCTCTTGTCTCTTGCAGTGTTGGCATTTGAGATTTGTGAATTTTGTTGCTCGTTAAGTGCCTGTTCAGTCCTCCACTAAAATAAACATATGCAAAAAATAATATAATCATTACACTTATTTTTTTTGTCTTCATCTAAACAAATAAACAGCCTCACGGCTCACTGAATAAAATTACAGTTGTCAACAGATTCATTAATAAGTTTACACATTAATGCAGTTGATTTTTAAGGATTGAAAAAATATAAATATGTTAAATAAGTATTCAGTTTGCCTGTACACTATCAAGAAAAAAGTTACAAAGCTGTCAATAGGGTGGTACCCTACAGTACAAAAGCTAAACGCTAAATCTTTGTACCTTATTTTTTTCTAAATGCTTCATATTGGTACCTTAAATGTACATAGTGCTTTAAAAGTACATATTAGCACCTAAAGTGTACATACACGGTGACAGCTTTATAAAATGTGTGTGTTCATGTGTTAAACATTTAATTTGCTTCATATTATGAACTTCAGCAAACACGGAAAGATAATAGTGTATTGGATGGATGATGTATTTTTGTAGGCCAAAACCTGGAAACCCTGTTAGTGTTTTAGTACTTCCAGTTCATTCGTCCCAAAGTCAATGGATTTTTGGTTAAAAGTTTAACCAAACAAGTTTTATTCTAAAACAAAGTACATTATTAACACGCCCTTATATATATTTTTTAAAGCTTTTACTTTTTACTATTGCTAAGTGTTTAAATGAGAATACAGAAGTTGTCGATTGAGAAGTTGTTAAACGTCATCGGACCAAACATGAAAACTCATCTACTCACTACTCCACTTTTCACAGCATTGTTGTGTCATTGATTACACTTATGCAAACTATTCTAACTACATTTTTCAGAGAAAATGTTTTTTTTTTTATACAGACTGAAAGAGTTGTGGGAAGCTTACTGATGGTGACGTTGAAGTCATGTGACCATGGTTTAGTCCGCTCATAAATACCCAAATACAAAGTCCTCTGGCGATTGTATTTTGGCTTTAACATTCATAAAAGTTGTGTCGTTTGAGAAGAATATTATGAACATAATGTTCATGATGAACAAGACATCTAAGAATCATAAAGATCTTATTTTCTGCAATGATCCAAAAGCCAATGAAAAAACCCTATTTACTTTCCATTAAGCCAAGGGAACCAGGGTGATGGTGGTGACTTCCAGGATGGCCTACAATAATACATAATTTCTGCAGCACATTAAAATGCTTTCCTGTCCTAGTAAATGATGCAAATATAAATTGCAGGAGAGAAAAAACAAGAGTATTTCCTGATGGCCTGGGAGAGCAATATGATTGAAGGCAGATGAGTAGTTCAGTAGAATAATTCTGTGGATATTATTCTGTTGAACAGATTTGCAAATGTCTGTTCTCTTTCATATTGCAAAAGCAAAGAAAAAAAAAGCATAGCACTTGGTAAGACAAAAAACTCACTTTAGAATTTATTTAGTGATTGTTGTCACAAAATCAAAATGAGGCATTAGTCTCTTTTTTTTCTTCTTTTCACCCTAATAAAAGTAGTCTATGAGAAATAACTGATAACCTTTTCAAAATGTTCACTAGTTAAATAGGCCTTAAATAGGCTTTTGTGTCTAAAAACAGATTTAGATGTAAGTGTATAAGTTCTCACATTAGCCTGTCTTAGAGACAGTTCTTCCAGTAAAGACACAACGCTCTCATCCGCCACATCAAATGGAGTCTGACCCTTAAAAAAAAAAACAACAACACCGGTTTCAGTTATGATAATTTCACAAACATGCATGCACCCACACACACTCACCCACACACACATTATGAAACAGAACTATGGCTAACTGCAGTGCTGCTGCTGGCTGCAGAACTCTGGTGCATTTTGACATAGAACAGAAGCTCCACACTTCCTTTTCCTTTAAGAGTGCATGACTCCTGCTATGCACTTATTACACCTACATATCAGACCTTAACTTTTGCTTTACCTTTCCTATTTAGAAATACAGTACATTTATTTTATTTAGGATTACAGTATATTGGCTATTGCTACCATATTTCTTGATGTCAACACAGATCTAATATTTATCCTGTACATTTTTCCTAGAAATAAATGATTATAACACAGAAATAGGAATAGATAAAATCAGATAAAGCTGTCCTGAAACAGAAATGGGGACTGACGGATGATTTGGTTTTTAAAGGACTAGTTCACCTGATATTGACAATTCTGTTATCATTTACTCACTCTCATGTTGTTCCAAACCAGTAAGACTTATATTCTTATGCGGAAGCAAAGGAAGATATTATGAGGAATGTTGACTTCCATAAAAACACTGACAGATTCACAAATTATCTTACTTTCCACAGAAAAAGTCATACTGGTTTAGAATTCTCCTTTTTGGGTGAACCATTCCTTTAAGGATGGTAAAACCTAACCTAAGGAAGACAACTGTGATTCTCATAGTTACAGTTACTGGCCAACAGAGTTTGCTACTAAATGTTAAGCAAATTTTTTTTCTCTCTCACTCACCCCGTTACTGTGGGCCTCCATGTCACACAGTTGCTCAGCAAGCAGACGGCAGGCTTCACTTTGACCCCAGTGAGACGCAGCATGGAGAGGAGTCCAGCCATCATAGTCCTTAGCACTCACATCCAGACCACACTGACACAACAATCTAAACAGGGAATGAAAGAAACTGTATTTATTGTAAAAGTCCTCCATACAAGTGTTTAGAACAATTTGAAGATAAAAACCTAGTGAGCATTTTAAATGTGGTATTTTAAAGGGTCATGAAATATTAGATACATTTTTTGAGATGTAAACAGATTTATGAAGTATAATAACCTTTCATAAAAATATAATTTATGAAGGAAAATTTGTAAATAAAACTAATAATCCCAGAAACTCATGCCACTTAGATTTCTGAGCCAAGCAGGTTTTCAGACAAATTCCAATTTAAAAACAAAAAATAGGTACAGGTAACTTTGATAATTTATATTAGGTATAAATATTATTAGTGCAGCAAACTCGTCATTTTGAAACCACAAACTTTTTGGGGAAATGGAGAGGATGTCAGTACACTTATTATTATTCTTGTTTAACAAATGGCCCCTGAAGACATTTAATGACATTTATTATAAATCCACAAAAATGTCAGTCTTATGTGAAAATCCCCTTTTCTTAGATACTTGCAGGCTCAGAGGAGGGAAGGCACATGCACACAAGGAACCTGTATCTAACATCCACAGCATGTGTTTCAAGAAGGCTAAAGAAAGCACCACTGGTTTACAGAATTTGCTTCAATTACAAAGCTGTATTCAGGTAAAAAATATAAAAAGCCTGGGTGGGATATGTCTGACCTATCAAACTATAGGCCAATTTCTAATCCTCCTTTTTTGCGAAGGTTCTGAAATATTTTGTTGTATCACAACTTCATTCTCACATTCATTCTCACTTCATTCTCTGTCCCTGAACAAGCTTTTAGAACCTTTCATACATCAATGATTCGGCTGTGCAGGTCCGGCTGGCCTAGAACTATGGAGCCAAAAGAGTCTCAATAAAGATAAATGCACACACTACATTCACATATGCACACATAGGATTCATACATGCACACACATGATTCATAAATACCAACACAGGATACACAAATGCGCACAAAATTTACAAATGCACACACAAAATTTAAAAAGCACAGAAGATTCACAAATGCATACAAAATTCAGAAATGCACACAAAATTCAGAAATACACACACAATTCAGAAATGCAAACAACATTTACAAATGCACTCAAGATTCACAAATGCACAGGACAAGATTCAGAAATGTATTTCTGATGCACACACACTATCTTGATTTACAAACTGCTTGCGGTCTGTGAACTTCACTGCATTTGTGTGTGAATTTTGAGACTCCCCTGACTTGGCTCGACACACAAATGCCTTTTTTTAAACAGGGAATGATCTGCAACCAATCAGATATCTCCCTTCTTTTAGCCAATCACAAGAACGCACTCCACGTGGGGGATTGTTAACTTATAAGCCAATCACATGAACGCGTTCACACAGCGCGATATGCATGTGGTGTGGCATATTATAGCCTACTTATTTATGAATTTGTATGAAAATACAGATGTTTAGATTACAATTCAGGTTCATTTTTTATTATTTTTTACAAAATATAAATTTAAAAAAAGGCCTAAATACATATAGCCCAGTGACTGCAGAAAAAAAGTTAACCATGGATTCATAAATTTGCAATAGGCAATTATTTCATTTTATTGAAATATTTTAATGAAAGTCAAAAAAAAATACACCTTTTTGAATATTTAAATATATCTAAATATTCTTTTGGATGCAATATAGAAGTCACTTTAATTATAATATTCGGTCCCTACATGAAGAGAGAGTCAGTGGTCCGCTGCGAGAGGAAAGTGACTTTCCGACTGAGGAAAGTGAGTCGTTCGCTTAGGAAAGTGAGTTGATCGCTGCATGAGGAAAGTGAATCGTTCGCTGAGGAAAGTGAGTTGCTCTCTGCGTGAGGAAAGTGAGTCGTTCGCTGCGTGAGGGAAATGAGTCGTTCAAAATTCACAAACAAATGCAGTGAAGTTCACAGACCGCAAGCAGTTTGTAAATCAAGATATATGTGTGTGTGTGCATCAGAAATACATTTCTGAATCTTGTCCTGTGCATTTGTGAATCTTGAGCGCATTTGTAAATGTTGTTTGCATTTCTGAATTGTGTGTGTATTTCTGAATTTTGTGTGCATTTCTGAATTTTGTATGCATTTGTGAATCTTCTGTGCTTTTTAAATTTTGTGTGTGCATTTGTGAATTTTGTGCGCATCTGTGTATCCTGTGTGTGTATTTATGAATTATGTGTGTGCATGTATGAATCCTATGTGTGCATATGTGAATGTAGTGTGTGCATTTATCTTTATTGAGACTCTTTTGGCTCCATATAGAACATGGGCTGGTATACATTATGCAAATGTTGGGGACGTAAACATTAATGATCCTGACTTTTATGTCACAGTCGGTGGGATGTTGGGATTCACCTTTTTTTCAGTTGTCTTTGGCACATATGAGATTTACAGGAAACAATTGTGTTTGAGGCTCACGGTGTGTCATTTCCATGTACAAAACTCTTATTGTTCAACTATGTATGAGCAAGCTTTTAGAACCTTTTCAATCAAGAAAGTACTGAGAGTGCCTTGGTTTGAGTCATGAATTATCTTCTTGTCTCTGCTGACTCTGGTGCGCTTACATTCCTGGTGCTGTTAGATTTGAGTGCAACCTTTGATACGATGTGTCACTCTATAGTGAATGAGAGACTGGAGACTTGGCTTGGTATCTCTGGTACAGTCGTTCCCAGTTTGTTGTTTTAGGTAACAACAAATCTAACGTCAAACAGGTCTGTCATCGTGTTCTCCAGGGGTCTGTCCTAGGCCCTATACTCTTTAGTATTTATATGTTTCCTCTAGGGCAGATTGTTTGAAAGCATGGTTTGGGGTTTCACTTCTATGCTGATGATACCCAAATTTATATTAGCACGAAAACTAATATTACAGGTATCTCGGAAACACTCTCTGACTGTTTGCAGGAAATTAAATTATGGATGTACCACAATATCATTAAATTGAAGTCAGAGCTCCTTCTTGTTGGTACCCCTGCAGCTGCCAGCAATAGTAGAAATTTCAGTTTGCATCTTGATAATGGTTTAATATATCCATCTTCTCAAGTTCGTAATCTTGGTGTTCTTTTTGATTCTCACTTGACACTAGACACACATATCTAGAGCATTTCAAAATCTGCATCTCAGGAATATTGGCAGATTTAGGCCTTTACTTTCGCTACCTGATGCTGAAAGGCTTGTCCATGTTTTTGTTACCTCTATGGTTGATTATTGTACTGCCCTATATATTGGCCCACCTGCAAAATCTATTAAGCACCTGCAATATATACTTAACCCAGCGGCACATATCCTTATTCATTCTCTTGTCAGCACATCTCTGGCATGCTTAGAAACCTACATTGACTTTAAAATTCTTACGTTAACTAGGGATTGGCGTTTTCCGCAAATATCACATTCGAATATTTGAGCTCACAAAAAAAGAATATTCAAATATTCGTTTATTTAAATTAAGTTTAATGAGACAGACGTTATTTTTCAGCAACATTTATTGTTTCCGTCATTTTGAACAAGCTTACACACAATAAGCTTGACAGCACAGACGTTGGCGGGACTCACAAATAACGGTGTGCTAAGCGAATACGTTTTGTGAAGCGCTTCGTGTTTTCGTATCACCACTGAATGGGATCCTCATCTGGAGGAATACATGGCTCCAGCAAGAACTGTTCCCACTCATCTCTGCTGGACTCTCTGTAATCATCGCTGAAGAACTGACTCAGCCTTTTCCAACGAGTGGGCATTGCATCCTCTTCATCGTTGGTGAGGCCAGCTGCATCCGCACCACTCGCATCAAGGAAAATGTTCTGATAATGTACAAAAAAAGTTTTTTTTTTTCTTACTGCTCTCATGTTTTCATCAAGAAACCTGAGATGTTTGTGCCGAGGGTCTAGGGCAGACGCGAGAAGAGGATTTTTCACTGCATTCTCCAAGTTAGCGGTGTTTATTCGTTGCTTGAGAGATGCCGCAACAATGTTCTTCAATTCGGTCACTTTCCATGATTCTCCACGGCAAATTTGAAGTACTGTAGAAGACCGCAGTTCTTAGGGGCTGTTCACATATCGTGTCTTTTGCGCACTCAAGTTTATTATTTCCAATGTAGGCGCGCGGTATGCACGCTCATAATAGAAGCGATGCGCAATAAGCGGTCGCAATGCGCACGCGGTGCGACGCGCCCGTTTTTCCAGGCGAGTCTGCACCGCATCGAGTTAAAAACATCTCAACTTTTCAGAATGCCGCAAGCGCACCGCAGGTCATGTGACAAGAAGTAAACATTCAGCTTCATCCTTTCATGTAACAACGTTGAAAGCTCAGCCAAGATGAAGGAACAGCTGATCATAGCTGTATATGGATTGCCATTTTGAAATAAATTTAGTAGCAGAGCTACTGAAAGCGATTTTTTTGAGCTGCAAATCCATTTATCCTTTGCTGAAATTTCCGAGTCTTCATGGAGAGAGCGCGTCATTGTTGCTTAGCAACGGCAGACTCAGCGCTTCTGCCCGAGCGCTTTGGAAAGAAGGAGAAAGTATTTTTAGCCACGATATGTGAACAACCCCTTATTTATTCATTAATAATTTTTTGCTTGCATACATCTTCAAATATGCCGTGGAGAATCAAATTAGGTTTTATTGTGAACCTTTTTTTTTTTTTTTTTTTTTGCCAAATTTGAATATTTTTATTTATCGAATAATTAGAGTAGAACGAATATTTGAATGTTCGACTATCCGTGCACACCCCTAACGTTAACATTCAAAGCTGTACAAGGAACTGCTCCTTCATACTTTCATACATATGTGATTTAGTTACTCCATACATGCCTCCTCTATCTCTCCTTATGCAAACTCTCTCCTCCTTAAACAACCTTCTTGCAGATTAAAAAATATGGCTGAAACAGCCTTCTCTGTAGCAGCCGTTAGGTTGTGGAATGCACTTCTTTTATCTGTTAGGAATTGACCCACATCAGGTAGTTTTAACCCTCTCAAGGCAGGCGTTGCTGATTTGCAACGGTTAAAAACTAAAAACCTTATTACTCCAGATACATATTTTATGTATCTGGAGTACTAAAAACTTTACTAAAGGTTACTAAAGTTACTAAAACTTATTTTGAGCCTGAGAGGGTTAAGAAATAGTTAAAAACCCATATTTTTAAGATGATGTTAGTCTTTATTTTTTTTTTCTCTTTTATATTCTATTACTTAAGTTGGTGTTGGCCAATCAATGTTTCTGTTAAAAAAAAAAGTGAAAAGAAAATACTAACAATAATACTGATGAGATACAAATACAGGTACACTGTGCATCCATTGATGAATTGAAAAATAGTACTTTGAAGCGCACAGTCAGAGTGTCCGGCGAGTGAAGGTTAATCTTTGCTAAACTTATCCAAGCCGCCTTTCCACTGTCTCCGTCATTTGGACGATTACGATTGTCGCATTTCTCCCCCTAGTGGCAGTCGCACAGAACTTTCAAATTGGTCGTGAAGCAACCTCAGCTTATTCACCATGGTAAAATGAATGATTTAACTGAATATAATGAATGTAACGTTATGAATATATCCACAAAAAACGAATGACCTCCCAAATAAAAACACATAGGTTTTATGGGGCTAATCCACATACATAATGATTTAACAATTATTTCTGCCATGATTATTCTAATGCCATTTTACAGAAATAGAGTTTACATAAGGTTAAAATGGAAAAACCGCAAGCTCATAGTTTTGAATAGAATACATCAGCTCTGGTCGGGCAGTCATATACAGTCTAGCTGCAGAAGTTTTAAAGTCCCTGTAAAGTCAATTCTGAGAATTGTTTCTGAATGCATTATAAATGTTCCAAATGTGTTGCTGAAACACATTACAAAAACTGTGAACTGTGTAGTACTGAGTCTAGAGTTAGACCATTAAACAATTTTTCACCAATTCTGTGTTCAGGATTTTTTTTAGGTGGGACTAAAAAGGGGTTCAATGACGCACTGGAGCCCAGAGCCATGGCCCCTCCCCTAAAACCTTAACTAGACCACATTCGCATCAGTTCACCCGCTCAATCGTGAGTTGCCAGTACCATTAGTAACAGACTATGACAGCTGTTCTCAATTCCAGTCCTTGCACCCCCCAGCTCTGCATATTTTGCATGTCTCTCTTTGTTAACATACCTGATTCAGATAATCAGCTTGTTAGAAATTAGCTCTGTGCATGAACTGTGTTCTGACTGACATGGTCTCTACACAGTGTTCATTGCTCCCTACTCCCTGAGCAGGGGAAATCTGTTGAAGTTTACCTCACTTTGGAACATTCATTCCCAGATTTGTGCTGGGCGTAACATCTTCACACACAGACAAGTGTAACCATAAACACACAGACCAACATTCCTTAAAAAAAGAAGGATTATCAAAACTCTACCCATGCTCTCTCCTCACCTCTTCCCATTCTCTACCCTCATTTCCACAGCTTTCCACACCCATATCTTGGGAAGTTTAATCTAGAGAGACCAGTGATAAACAGGCAAGGTGTGGGTTCATGACTCTTTAAAAAGCAGCTGCCAATTTAGGGGAGGTGAGGCAGCACACTCATTAACACTCACAATGACTACAACAATCTCTAAACACTGAACAATTATTTGTTTTTTCCTTCAGTCAAGTTTTGAGATATTATGCATTTTAGAGGAAGATGATGTGACTTCTGCTCTAAACAGCTCATGTGATGGAAACTGCGCTGGAAGAACATCGCCACAGACCTCCACTGCCAAATGGCAGAACTGCCCAATGGCATTGCGGAACATTCTGCACGAGCATGGGGTGTTAACCTGGCCAAATATGATGCAATGGTCTGAGGTACCAGCAGTAGGGTAAAGCCTGGTTCACACGGCAGGATAATTAGGCCGATTTTAGCCCTGATTGACACCTTCCGACAATCTTAAGAATGCTCCGATTATCGTAAAATAATCTGATCAGATATTCCTGCCGTGTGTGGTGTGTTAAGACTGCTCTCCTCTGCTCGGAAGGACGTCGGGACCGCTCCGATCTCAAATCGGGGATATCCAACATGTTGGATTTATTTGGCCCGATATCTTCTCGTGTGTGGTGTCCCCCGAGGACAAACGATCACGCAGCCTGTGGACTGTGGCGTGTAGCCAATCAGAAAGCAAGGTGACGAGGCGGTGAGGAAGTACCGGGAAACAAAATCAAAACAGCGGGCGTCATGGCGCACCAGAAAGTCCGGTGGACGTCGGAGATGGAGGACTTTGTCTCCACTTCTTTGACCATCGCCTTTTCTTGTTTTCTTATGTTTTTTTTCGGTTACAAACAAAGCACAAACTATGGCCACTGCATCCTCTTCGTCCGCCATGATTGTTTACTCTGAAGTCACGTTTGATTGCGAGGGATTTTGCGAGATTTCCCGTCTGACCAGGGAATGCTCGGGAGTGAAATCGGTTCGTGTGTGAGGTGTTGATTTTCCCGTGTGGCTGCACACCACACACTGTACGACCAAAACTGTTAGACCTGTGATTTTTTATCGCCGTGTGTGGGGTCTCTCAGGTTTGGAAAATCGGCCGACAATTTTTAAATCGTCCCGTGTGAACTAGGCTTAAGTTACCCTAACCAGCAGTCTGGGGTAAAACTGTCCGCTAAGAATATAACTATTACAAAAAATTTATTTGCTTTAAACCATGTTATAACACAAGTAAAACTTTTACAATGCCAAGAGGAAACTCATGAGGAAACATTTCTCTTTTTGCATTTACACTTACTTAATGGCCTCCAGATATCCTTTAGCTGCTGCTACATGTAAGGGAGTAGCGCCAGTCCGGGGGTGGCACACATTAGCAGGTAGCCCGTTTGTGAGCCAGTGGCGGGCATCACGCATGATCCACTCCTCTTCTGCTCGCTTAGCTGCCTCCACATCCATGTCTGTTGAGAGATTAGAAACACTAATTATAAGGTCTCATACATTTCTGCATAAAACAATAAAATATTCAAGATTCCATGAGAATTATCTACTATTTATCTAACAAGGTCACTGTATAAGTGAATTCAATGTAAATGTACTCTTCTGTGTATTTATCGAGCGGAGCGTTAGTTCAGTCAGGCCACGGAGGCAAGGCTGTGAACAGCTGATTCCCAAGATTCCCACAGAGTATCTCACCTGATTTCAGTCATGAACTTAAGTGAATTGTTGTTTGTCAAGCAAAGGACAGAATTGATATGAGTGAGCTCTTGATATAGATACTTCGCACGCGATTCATCGTCATAGTGTCCTAATACTAAGGATGGGCATTTTGGGAAATTTCTCATTTCGATCATCGATAGGTTTCAAAAACGATTAATCGGGGATGGGGCTTGTGCGGGGGGCGGGGCAAGGCCATAATGTATATAATGAAAAAATCTGAAGATTGTTATGAAAATGAAAAAATAAAAAAAATAAAAATAAAAATCTGACATGAAATCTGTCTATGAAAACATGAACACATGATTAGGACAGGTTAGATTATGATTATGATCAAGCAATGTTATTAATAAAGGAGCAAGAAATATCTGCCTGAGGTGAAGAGTATACCAATAAACGGAAGCTAATTCTATGACACATCCTATGATAAATCAGATAACTGAGATACATATCAGACGTAACATTACAACTTGTATAAGCACAATAGGATGCTAAGTTATGCGTTAGACAGAGAGAGAGAGAGAGAGCGTGCGCGCGAGCTCCCTCTGATGCGTTTTCATGACAGCGCGCTGAAAGATGGACAAGGACGGATTTCACTATAGATTCCTATAAAGTTCTCATTATAAATGTATGGCAGATGTGTGTTATATTTTCATCTACGTTATTAAGTGTAATAGTTGTAATTAAGTTTTATTTTTAAATTAAGTTTTATTTTCCATAAACCACCTGCAAATATGACGGAAAAAAGCTTGGCTGCTTTATTATTACATCAGTAATAAAATAATAACAATAATAATAGAAAAATAAAACATTTAAGAGCAATATAATTATCGGGCATTGCTTATATGAGCATGAAACGAATCGCTTATATGCAGCGATTTCAGCATAATTGTTCATGTTAATTTATAAGACGTAGACTAGCTCTTGCAACTTTTATCTGAAACAAATTCACAGATGCAGATGTGACATTGACCGAAAGTGTAACTCGGATTGCGCTTTACAAACACGAAAGTACAATAAATTCACATTAGTGTCACTATGGTTATTTTTTTTATGTATTCTAATATTTAATTAATATTTTGTATTCAATTTGCACTTTCTGATCAACCAAAGTATTATTTAAATATTATTTAACAGCATGGAAATCACTGATTATTGCTAAATAATTGAATAAAATGTAAAATATATTTAAGATAAAAACACACAACAAATAATTTTGATTTTCGTCATCTCTACCAATATGTTTAATTTAATTAGGCTACAAATATATCCAATGCATTTTTATTTTATAAAGACCATTTCATTATTTGTCTGTGATTTAAAAATTAACACACAAAGATACTTTTTCTTTTTTTGCTACTTTATTTAACTGAATTGTTTTTTTTTACAAAACATTGTCTTCCAGTAAAACTTTAGCAGCATATTTTGATCCAGCGGTTAAACGTAGTTTTTAAAAGATAAAGAAAAAAGTTCACCAAAGTTTAACCAAACAACTATTATAAAGCATAAAACAGAGACCAAATAGCCTAGATATTTTAACTATGGCTAAAACTCAAAACTAAAATAATAATATTATTAAAAAAACAAGATATTATATTTACCACGACCGGTGAAACATTCAAATGTCTATTCAAAAAGATAAGTCGGTCTACGAGCGCGCAGCCTGTTCACCGTTAGTGGAATAAATTCGCTCCGCTGGAACAGATGTTGCAGGAACAGCCAGGTACCACTGGACAAGTATGCTTAGCTTTGTAAACCGATTCTCATTTACCTTCCACCACAGTTAAGGAAAACTTTAAACCTTCTCTGTCCCTGAAACTAATGGGCAGCAAATCTTTCACCACCATTTCAGCGAATAGCTTTGTTGTTTTCTCGGTTCTGCCTGCGTTGCATTTAGGTCTTACGGCAAGTGATTCAATGCCGAATCACAACTTTCCATGAGATCTGCTCACCGCTGGAAGAAGCTATATATTCAACAAAATCAAAGCATCCACGAACAACTGGCAATTTCAACTTTAATTCATCTCTAGACGTCTTCACGAAGCTAAGCAAGTTATTTCATTTTTTATTGCCTAGTGCTATTTTGGTGAACATTCTTCAGACGTTGCTTATTGTAAAAGCTACTGTTCAGTTACTTTGCGAGGCATGCTATCATATTACCACACCGGTAACACAGTTAAATATACCCACGAGCCTCGTTAATCTGTGGTCAAGTCTGTCGATATTTCAGGCTCATCTATTGGAGATGCTTTCATCAACTTATCTGACTACTCCAACACATTGGGTTTAATCAGTGATCTGCTGTTGCTCAAACTAGTGTATTAATCAAGTGCTTAATACTAAATGTACAGATCATAATTTTGCTCGTATCAATGCTAAAACGTATCCGACAAGGGCTTATGCTGTTGCCTAAATTAGAGTCTGACCCTATGGCATGAGGAGAAAAAAAAAAAAAGTACTGCTTTACAGGAGCACGCTGTTTAAAAGAGCACAACTTCGCTACTCCTATTTCTGTAGGCGATCCCGTCCCACTCCACACACTAAGATGGTCTTTGCTTAAAGCTATCAAGATATGGGACTGCTTGCTTGTGAGGTTTATATATTGTCCAGCATCATGTGCTAGTCCTGCCTTTGCTTAGGAGGGGTTCATGCTTTTGCTGGCTCCACTGCGAGCCTCCGCTGACTGAGCGCACACCTGATCAAACGGTCAAGGCTTCATACGGGTCACATTCGCCATCGTACAGGGTCATAGTACGGGTGTTCAAATCCTCGAAATGCTGGGAAATAATGCAGTGTTTTCAGGATTAATTAAATAAGTGCTTGGATTTAAATAAGTGCCTGGAAATGCGTGCATTTGGGTTAATATTTGCTTCTTACTGAATGGGCATGGTTCATTTTATAAGCAGCTCCGCTCGAGTCTGCGCTTGTGGCTGTGGAGGGCTCTATTAACGCGAGCCCTCCGATAAGAAAAAGCTTGGTTTATTTTCCACAGGAGAGCATGCGCTTGAGCTTTAAAAATAATAAAAAAAATCCTGCTCCGTTAAACTACATCCTAAGACCGCAATGCATACAATCTTATGCAAGGTTCCCCAGCATCAGGGTAGGTATTATTGGCATTATAATTAATCACACATGGTGTTGAATCCTACAGTCGTGTCCGATCATGCGTCACTGGACCAGACTCTCTCGAACATTGTCATCACAACAGCGGAACAATGTAAACAAGAATTAATTTGTGGCATAGTTCGCAAAATGCAGTGGAATCGTCAGTCATCAATCAGGGATATGTTGCACGATCTGTAAATTAAATATTGAATGGATTAACCATCTGTTATGCTATCAAAATCACATATCGAAGGATGTATGAACATGATGTGTCATTCTCCCACAAACATTAATCGTTATTGTGACAAAATCTAAGGACATCATTATTTGTAAGGATATTCATTCAAACCGTTGTACCAGTCCAAATGCGCCGCCTGTTGGCAATTTGATGATTTGTCTAGAACAATGAAATTGCTAATGCGCCTTAAAATCCAAACGTTTTACAAGTAAGGGTGAAAAAAAGGACATTTATCCAGTCTTAAGCGCTGGAGAAAAAAAAATTTATTTGGAAGTGCTTGGATTTACTCAAGGGCGTAAGAACCCTGGTGTACCTTTCTCTGAACAACAGAGGGCGACAAGGACTAACCATCCTCTGAAAACATCGGGAATCACTAATGAGAAGTACTGGCTGCATCCGATCTTAGGCAGCTGACTCGCTGAGCATCAGATGTGTTCGACTCACCAGCACTGTGCAAACCGATCGCAATCTGACTGAAGCAGTGCATACCGGGTAGAATATTGTCCGACTGAGACTGCGCCGACGCACATGACCATCACGTGTGGCATCAAGTATCGTGAGAGTGTTTATAGAGCAGCCGTCTGATTCAGCCTGCAGTTTCTCCAGAGTGACTGCTGGAGCGCTGATGATGACACAGCTGTAACGATTGGCCAGATTCACCACATGACAACGATCACGCGTGTTTCGGGGTTTATCTAACATTTCAGTTCCAATAATGTCCACAAATCTGCGTTTTAGAACAGTAAAAGCTTTTAATGTACTCAGCTGTTGTATTGAGTCCTACATCCATCATCCTACACTGATCAAAGCGTATATACCCCTCTGTAGTAGCATTTAAAAAAAGCATATGATCATGTGAACTTTATTCTTGAAATATATGGCACCGTATTAAGCAGTGTAGAGTATCTGTGCTCACTAAATGTTCTGAAATGCCTGCGTATTTGTCAAATCTGCATTTTATTTACTTCATAGTTAGAAGTATGCGAGCACCGCGTGAGTGCCATTAACAGGAGCAGAGTGTCCCGCTGACATGTCTGTTTCTCCTCATGAACCGATTTTGGACAGGCTTCTGAAGCAGAGTAATGGTCTACAGCATGATCTACAGCTAAATATAGAAGCGTTGGTTATAACCAGAGGATATTTCGTACTGTGTACATTTAATAATAAATAAAACACAACACTGGCCGCAAGGAAAAGAGGGAAAGGATGAGAAGAATGAGGAGGAGGATGAGAAGGAAATAAAGGAGATGAAGAATGAAGAGGAGTATGAGAAGGCAATGGAGAATGAGGAGGATGAGAAGGAGGAAATGGAGAATGAGGAGGAGGATGAGAAGAATGAGGAAGAGGATGAGAAGGAAATAGAGAAGGAGATGACGAATGAGGAGGAGGATGAGAAGAATGAGGAAGAGGCCGAGAAGGATATGGAGATGGAGAATGAGAAGAATGAGGAGGAGGATAAGAAGGATGAGGAGAAGGATGAGAAGAAGGAAATGGAGAAGGAGATGGAGGATGAGAAGAACGAGGAAGGAACTGCTGTTTTCTCCAGCTGGAGAGAAAACCTTCGCTGCTGTGTATAAAAAAAAAGAAATAAAACAAAAAACAAAAAACTTAAATGGAGAAGGAGAATAAGGAGATGAGGTGGGAAAAAAAGGAAAAAAAATGGGGGCTGCTGTTTTCTCCCGCTGGGAGATCACCTCTTGCCGTGATACCTGAGGGGGCCGCTGTTATCCCTCAAGCGAGGGACGAACTCCCCCTCAGAAGAAAGGGACTGCTGTTCTCTCCAGCTGGAGAGAACACCCTTTGCTGCCATGGCTGCAGGGGACTGCTGTTCATCCTTCAGCAGAGGATGAACACCCCTGCTAACTTAAAATAAGAGGGGACTTGCTATTCTCTCCCTCGCGTTTTAGAGGGGAGAATACCCCTCTCCTACCATAGGCTGCATTAAGGACAAATCTGTAACATTATCTTTCTCTTTTGCAGGAAGGAAACAAGGAAACGCTCCTCTCCCACCTCTCATACCAAGCTCAGGGAAATGCTGCTCGTTTGCGCTTCTCCCGCTGGAGAAAATACCCTTCGCTGCTATTACCAGCTACCTTAATTATAGAGAGGCCCGCTATTTTCTGCCTCATTAGAAGGGAGAATACCCCTTCGCTAGCCAGTAGGCTACTTTAAGGATATCTCAATAACACTGTCTTTTTTCTTTGCAGGATTGGAACAAGGTTGGTTTTGGGGGGGTTCTTCTTCAGGCAGTAATACCGCTCATTATGTTTTGGGGGTTAATGTTAAAGCTCTTGTATTTTCAATTATTCTGGGAGCAAGAACCCCCATAAGGAACCATACTGCCAAAGATAAATTGTGTTCAATAAACTCAAGTAAACTTGCCAAAGTGGTTCCTGTCTGAACTAGAATAAAAATACTTCTATGGAAATATTTTCTAAATGAATATAAAAAGGTAAATATGAACTGTAAAAAGTTATGCATTACACTTTGTAAAAATGCCTTGCAGTTTAGTTTACTTCGTGTGACTTTAATTAAAAAGTAAAACTGCTTCGAGTCCGCACCCTAAAGGGATAGTATAACCAAAACTGAAAATTCTGTCATAGATTACTTCCCTTCATGTTGTTCTTAATCTTCATCTGTAATAAGATATTCTGAATAATAATTTTGGTTTTCATTGACTTCCAATGTATGTACAAAGTCATACCATTTTGGAAGGGCATAAGAGTGAATATATCATGACAAGAGTTTTCAGTTTTGGGTGAACTGAGCCTTAATGTTATTAATCCAAAAATGCTGAAGTCTTCATCGGGGCTGAAGTTTTGACTTGCAAGTTGTTAAACAACATCAGTATGTGGACATTTATTTTACATTTACTGCATTGTGTCCTGCACGCACCTGTACACAAACCAACTTGGGTTGGGTTATTTTTATGGGTAATGGCAGGCTTTATTTTCTGATACCTCTAAATTTAATTGACTTCCACATAAGTGTATTTATGATGTGACATTTCAGATGTTCTGTTGACTAACCTTGTGTCAATGAGTGTTCTTGCAGCAGTGTCTCTATGACCTCATCCTCTGCAATGTCCATTGGCACATCACCATCACAGTTCACCGCGCACAGGGATGCACCATGCCTGAGCAGAAATCTGAAAGTGACAGTACCAGTAAATAAGCACAGTAAAATACATGCCAAATGGGTCCATATCTTTCACCATATCTTTTCAGCAGTGCAAGTATTTCTAGCACTTAATAATTTGTAATGTTTTAAACCCCTCTAATCACACAACTCTGTCCACAAACAAAAACACATTTCAAAATTGTCACAGTGTAAGCAACTTATGAACTTGTCATTTTTCTGTTGGCACTGGCAATCCAACATTTATAGTCATTTCAATCTTTAAAGGGGTCCTATTATGTTTTTTCATTTTTTGAATTTTAGTCAGTGTGTATGTGTGGGCATAAAAAAGATCTATAAAGTTACAAATCTTAAAGTCCTCTCCAAAGGGAGATATTTAGTTTATAAAAAAGTCCCTTTTAAAGAACTATAACAGATGGTTCGTTTGGACTACAGCATTGTTTTCCTGGGTTTTGTGATGTCACAAAGTGGCCCATTAGAATATCATTAAAATAATTCCCACCTACAAAAACTCAGATGGTTTGGGGGTGGGGAGGGGTGAGGTTGTGGTGCATCAGACAAGAAGATGACAAAGAAGTACTACTGCTGTAGTGTTAAGTTTTCGCAAGTTATCAGACATGCACCTGAATAATTATGTATGCTAATATGGATGTTACAATTATGAAAACATTTTTATAATAAATTGCTGACAGTACAATACTGGACAGTAATCTGCAGTATTTACACTTCAATTATGAGACTACAGTGTTTCCCATATATTCAGAGTGAGTGTTTTTATATCACTATTTCTGAAGGAAACCGACGGTCTTCAGAAAATTAGAAGTCAATTTCATTTTATCTTGCATGTAATGTCTGATAAAGCAGAGTTTGTGAGCGGAGTGCTGCTTTGTGTACAGCCCATAGACTGTATAAAAACATGGACGTAGTGTCTGTGATGTCACCCGTAGGTTTTCTGAAGAGCGTTAAGTGGGCGGAGTCGGCCGTCACCATCTTGGCAGCGCGTCATTCCCGGATAGTCGAAAATGGACAAAGCTGGTTGCTAAAACCAAGCCCATCTAGATCGACAGTGGTGACAGCAGCAGCAATCCACCTTTCACTCAAGTGGCCACGCCCCTTAATTATGCTATATAGATCAAAACCACTTTTTGTACCAGGCTCTAAACATTTTTTTCTGCTGTGAAGTTGGGAATTTTTACATAGGGAGTCTATGCGACTGACTCCCTTTTGGAGCCAGCCTCTAGCCCCCGATGAATTGCAGTTTTAGTCAATTCCATGTTGGTTTCAGGAGAGAGACCGGAAGGGTGCCGCTTGGTACAGTCGTTACAGAGGAAACCTCTGTCCAGCTGGCAGAAAATTATTTTGCATATATAGGCCTGTGGGAAACACTGGACTATGGTATAGATAAATTAAACTGTATAACAGTTACACTGCATTTCATATTATAAAGTTATATAATGTATAAAGAACAATAAACATAATACATGTGCACTTATCTGTACATAGTAAATGCAGTTATTTTTAAGCAGTTGTTGACATCCATCTAAAATGTTTGCAGTCCAATACTGATCCGAGGCTGCTTAACACATACACAACATTTATCCATTATTTTGATTTCAAATCAAACGTTGTTATTGAAGATGCTTTTTCAGCGTTGTGATTCTCATCACAGTACAGTAAAAATCTTTCATAGACATTTGTTTAAACCTGTTTTTATACTAAATGGTTTAAACTCAATAAATAGCTATAAAAAAAATAAAAAAACCTTTTTCATGCATTTGACTTCTAGGGTTTGTATATGAAGTTGCTCAAGCAAGCAGCAACACATTTAAACGCAACATTTAGTCTACTTTTCTTGTTAGGCTATCACAAACATTTCAAATTAAAACTCACCACTGACAGAAACAGTCGACTTTTGTGCCTTTTGCATTTAAATCTTTATTACAAGCAATACCGCGAGTCTTAAAGAACTGCCTCCACAAGTGCATCTATTATGTTAATTGCCTTATCTAAAAGTGCACTTTTTCTTGTTTTAAACCTAGCCAAAAGTCACGAGTTGACTGTGAAACACAGTGGACTTTAATTGTATCAATTTACTGCGAAATTACTACATTTCGGTGAAAAATTATTAAGGCATTTAATGCAGCATCTGTTTTCTTTTGTGTTTTTTTCTCAACTTCCTGTGGAAGGTTGTGTTTCCTCATGCTATTTGCATGCAGTTCTCCCTGGACCCAAAGAACAAACCATTCCAGAGAGAGCAGCTGTCGGAGGATCATCTACACAAGCTCTATTACTGGTCGCACTCACCCGGCAACCTCCTCCTCAAAGGAAATGGTTAGGAAACCTATTCACTGCGGTCTCTGTCTGGATACTTGGTTGATCCTGTCATTAATGCAGATATTGTAAAACTGGCTGAATAAATTGTATTAAAGGATTTGCTAAAGTTACATTAATTTGGAGATTGAATGTAAAATGTGAATGTGACTACTTTATTTACAACAAATTTTAATATTAGGTGCAAAGTTTCACGAAGCACAGAATGCTGTGCAATGAAATAGTAACATTTACCTGATTCATAGCAATAGTAATAACAGACTTAAGGCTGTGCTATATTGTGAATTAATCTCAGAACACATTGCAATCACATTTAACAGTCAGAAATCTCAAAGCCAGCTAAATGATAAACATATTACAACATTTTGAGACAGAATCATTAATGTAAACACGTATTCATTAAATTCACTCATAACGTACTCGGTTATCTCCAGGTTTCCACATGATGCAGCCACATGAAGAGGAGTCCAACCCTCACTGTCCACCTGGTTAACACTGGCTCCCTGAGACAGAAGAAATTCCACCAACTCCATACTGCCATCGATACAGGCCTGAGAGAAGCAGCATGTACAGTCCATCAGATTTTTACAGAAATACTATAATTATTTGTATGATATAACTGATATCCAATAAATGGGCAATTATTTAATTTGTCTAAACAATTAAAAATAAAACACCAAAAACTAAAAAACACATTTTAAATCATTTTGAATTTGTCAATGACAAATAAAACAAATATACTATACAATTTTAAAACCAAGGTTGTGCCAAGTTCTCAGAAATGTACTCTTTGAAAAGCTTTTACACTTTTTTTTCCAACAAAACTTTAAATATTCTAAAAATGGCATGTAAAAATAAATAAATACTACCAATTAAAAGGTAATAACTAGGGGTGTAACGGTTCACAAAATTCACGGTTCGGTTCGATATGATACACTGGTGTCACGGTTCGGTACGTTTTAGATACAGCAAAAAAGAAAAAATTGGCAGATAAATTTCCTTGATTTTTAAAAAAAAAATTATTTATTAAAACTAACAAAGTATGTTTTTTTTTTTTTTTTTTACATTGAACAATGATGGAACTATTCTTTACCCATCTTCTATGGTGTTTTCTTAGCAGCATACTGTATAAAACAAAAACAGCTCCTTATAAAAAAAAAAAATGAAAATGTTATATTATTGTAGTAGTTATGAACAAATACAAAGATGTAACTTTTTATATGGAACTCTATAACTCTTTATATTGAGTGTGTTTTTACTCAATTGGTTCTCTATAGGGCTATGTTTTTTGGAACAAAGCAGGAATTACGGTCTGTCTGAAATGGGCTCGTGAAGGAATATTGTAATGGGGCTCAATTACATCAAGCATGTTCTTAAAACCTACGTTTTCCACTACAGAGTAAGGCGCTCGCTCACTCAGTACGCGCTGAAGGCTCGTTGCAAAATGGCTAATGCGTTTAACAGACCAGAAATAGAAGATCCTCCAATAACCAACAGGTCTGGTGTTTGGGTGCACTTTGGATTCCCTGTAAGTTATAATGGTGATGATAGAATGAATGGTAAATAGTAAGGTCTCATATCCGCGGCTATAACGTAAATGTAGTCTGCCAATCGCCGTGGTGATGTCTTTTGCCCTGTTTGAATCCGTTGGAAATGTCTGTCTAAATGCTGCTGGGATAGTTTGTTGCGTGTATGTTTCTCCTTTTTTCGTCTTTTTTTTTCCAGATACTGACACACTAAGGTGATGTCGGCGTAAATGAGTTGACATGTTTCAAGTATTCCCGCTGGTGTTTTTTTTTTTTTTTTTGTATTCCTGCTGGTGTACCCTAGATGTGACATATCGTTGTTTTTTTTATCCACCACTCTCTTGCCATCACCATTATAGCTTACAGGGAATCCAAAGTGCACCCAAACACCAGACCTGTTGGTTATTGGAGGATCTTCTATTTCTGGTCTGTTAAACGCATTGGCCATTTTGCAACGAGCCTTCAGCGTGTATTACTGAGTGAGCGAGCGCCTGACTGAGTAGCCTAACATGAACATATAAGTTGGTGTTTTTTTTTCTTCTTCGGGGGTGTCAGGGGCGTTGCCTGTTACGTCGTTTGGGTTATTGGGCTACCTGGTTGAATGCATATAATTATATTTGACGATTTTTTTTATTTTCCAAATATAATTAATTAGTCCAACGAACCGTTCGGTCCATAATGCGTACCGCGTACTGAACCGAAAGCCTCGTACCGAACGGTTCAATACGAATACGCGTATCGTTACACCCCTAGTAATAACATATCCCTACACTTGTACTGTATGTGCACACAATTATTAGTTCACAGTTAACATTAAAATCTTTTATATTTTTGTATTAATATATGAAGAATAAAAAAAATATATTAATTAATATATTTATTAATTCATATTTGGAAGGTTGCACCGTATTTCTTACAAGACATGAACTAATTATCTGATATTGAAAAAAATTTAATGACTGACACACACTAGGGGTTGCACAGACTAATAGACTAGTCGACTTAAATGCTCTACTATGTCGCTTTAAGCTTGACGTCGACTAGTCGCTGGTCCTATAGATGGCACAACAGGATAAGAAATCTTTGAGGGACTTCTACATTTATGCTCTGTTTCCAAACAGTTAAAATGACAAATAAATGTATACTGTGAAAGCTCCACAAGACGTGTGGTTATATTACTGGATGCTCGGAATTGAATGGGAGAACGCAGATTGCGCGCACACAGAATCATTCAGCGCGGAAATGTATGTTCAACACTGTTCTGTGATTTCTCAATAAAATAGCTTAGAAACTGAAAAGTACAAGCATATATTTCTTAAGAAATAAATTCCACAGCGTCAGTTCTACTAAAGAGTAGAACTGTTCTACTGCCATGTAGAATTAATTCACACACGCAATCGCGCTCACTAATGCATTCATATAAATGTAATCTTTACTGTGCTACTTTATCTATATTTGATTTAAAACGAGCAAAAATCTGTGAGAAATAAAACGACCCAAAGGCAAAAGAATTGATGAAAATGAGCTGTTAAAGGAGCATTAATTGTTCATTAATGACGTCATCAGTGACTATTCGACTTGAAAAAAAAGTCGTTAAACCCCTAACACACACAAGGTAGTCAAAAACACACTGACCACATTGTATTTGCATTCATCTAACATGTATCTAAGTGTTTTTGAAAAAAGGACTTTCATATTTATGGTTTTTTTTATGTTTATTTGCTCAAAAACAATGATATTGTAAAATAGTTTATTTTTTTTAATGTGAAAGCTCCACTTTCCAAGGCCTTATGTCACATGATCAATAAGAAACCATTCTAATATGCTGATTTGGTACTCAAGAAACCTTTCGTCTTTTTAAGTGTTGAAAATGGCTGTGCTGCTTAAAATTTTACTGGCCCAAAACCTTTAGAAATAAATGAGATAAACTAAACCTTTGAAGGGTACTGTTATTGCTATGGGATCTGTTATGAGCTGTACCAAAACACACAGATCATAATCAAAATCACCGCCCACATTTTCAATCACCTGTTGTTGTGCTTTCGTTTTGTTTTGTTTTTTATGAGGTGCGATGGAGGGAGTCTTGAAAAATAATGTGTCTCGACTAACCTCTTTTGATCAGATCACCGAAAACACATCTTAAAAATCCAAAGTCTATGTTAAAATAGGGGAAATTAGTATGCCCATTTAAATAATCATTATTCAATATAAATCTCTAAAAACAGCCAATAACCAGTACAATACCAATACACTGAGCAAATTTATATATGTATATATATATATATATATATATGTATATATATATATATATATGTATATATATATATATATATATATATATATAAAGTTTTATTATACATGAGACTGTGAAGTTCCTGAAAACATATAAGTGAAATAGCACTGTATCCTGCATGTGGATGTTCACTTTATTCAAGACGATAAATGGTTTTAAAAATGCAGTAAGATTCTAACCTGGTGTAAAGCCGTTATTCCATCTGTGTTGGCACAGTTAACCATATCATCCTCTCCATTCAGTACTCTTGCTTCTCTCAGCATCTCCTTCGCCTCCTCGGTGTCACCGCTAGCACACACTGCTAGGAACTCTGCAGTCTTCTCGAATCTAACTCGCCAACTGAGAGAGGGAGACACAGGCTGTCTGGAATGGTATTTAGCATCAGACACCTCAAAAACTACACAGTAACACTGTCACTACAGACTCTTACATAATAAAATTGATACATCTGAAGCAAGATATAATGAGGAAACAGTAAAGGCTTTGGATGCACCAGCCCAGTGGTTAAAAATCTGGACTGACGTATACTAGAATAAAATCACATTCCTACTCAACAAATGTTGTGTAATTCAGGTTTCTACGGTCTTAACTGCAATCTTCAGCTTCATCAGCCATCAGCTCTGGGAACAATATTTCCCATTTGTGGTGGTTCTCTAATTTATTAAGAATGAAAACTAATCAGTAATCACATGCTAACAGGATAGTAATCCAATGCATAGCAGATGGTCCTTGACACCCAAAATAGCTAACTAAATCTGGAGATCTTCATTAAAGAGTTAAGCTGAGAAACACAGAAACATATTTATTCGGAAATGCTTGTTTACATCGATTAATTATATTATTAATGAATGCTAAAACGCTCTCTTTGTGTTGGTTGTCATTGTTGTGGTGACTAATCTCCAAACCTGTTTTTTTTCTGCTGCTCAGTGGTGTCTTTTCTGCCTCCATCAAGAGCTCCGGTGATCGTATCTCCTCTCCAGCGACTCCGAGGCACCGCCGGCTCTCTGTCGGTACTGGAGCCCGACCAACGCGTCAGCTGCTCCCGACGTTTCGCTACAGCCGCATCCCCCATAATCCAGAACTAAAGATACATATTTTTAAGAGAAATCCCCATGATCACAAGCTACAGGAACATATATCAGAGAGACACGCCCTCCATGCGTGCCGTTTACACTTCCTCATTAGACTCACAGGAAGTTCCTAAAAACATCCAACCAGTCATTAACGTTATTTTTTGCCTTAATAAAAAATACCTGCCGATCGGAGATTTCGACGACCAGTAAAGTTCAAGAACCAGATAAAGATTTTATGTAATTGCCATGACGTTTAAAAGGTTTCAGGTCAGAGATCAAAGTTGCAGTTCCACCTCCAGGCTGCAGAGGGCACAGCAGAACTCCTTACCAGCTTCCGGGGGTTGTATACACCCATACACCCCAAGAGATGTATCAGCTCCTTGGGCTGATGGGCTCTATGATTTAAGTAGTTTAGTTTTAAATGAAAGTTTAATTTTACTGTACCACCAAAATATCATGTTTAAACACTTCCCTTTTCATACATATTTTACATTTCAATTAATATGCTGCAGTTAAATATGAGTCAGAAAATTAGATGAGTTGTGTAAGATTGCCTATAAACATATTTGTTGCCCTAGTCATAAAGATCAAAAGATCCTTTCCAAATATAGACCTAAATAGGAGAATACAGGATGGTGAACAGCACAGGAAACACTAGTATAGATTAACAATACATAAAAAATGCACATAGCTCAATAGTAAATAGCACATTCCAAGTTACAGAAAAAATATTTGAACACTAACGAAAATGTATATACTATTGGTCTTGCCTTTCAGGTTTATTGTGTTGCCCTGCGGAGATGTAAGCAGGATGGTAAGATGCAAAGTCAGTAAAGTATCTTGGCCTCCTGTGATAATTTTTGACTTGAGACTGTCCAATTTGTCAAGAAGTCTGGATGATTTTTCAGTTCTGAATTTTATGTTACAACAGAACGGATCCTAAACACTATGAACTACCCAAGTTATCTTTTTACTAGTTTACTAGTTAACTTGTTACTATATTGGGCATCAGTTAGCAAGTGAATGTATAGAGGGTCATCTTATGGTTGTTGAATGCCTGAAATATAACATTGCCTTATTTTAAATGTAATTAGAAAAGCTATCAACTGCTTAGGTGTGGATCC
Source organism: Carassius carassius (assembly GCF_963082965.1). NCBI lineage: Eukaryota > Metazoa > Chordata > Actinopteri > Cypriniformes > Cyprinidae > Carassius > Carassius carassius. Next base: position 24,602,127 of record NC_081764.1, on the reverse strand, counting down.
TTTAGTGACTTATCCTTTAGGGATAAGTGTTACAACTCCCAAGGCACGATCGATTTTCACTTCGTCAGAAGGGAATGTGTGAGAGAAGTTTTAGGAATTTTAATTAAGACTAAATTGTGACTTACCTTCCTTTTTCAGTCATATGCACCCACATAGCTTTCTAGGTGTTGTCATGTTGAGTCTGTGAGTTCTTTATATTCAACCAAAATTGCATGTCCATACTTTTAATCTAAAATGCCATTTACAAACAATAAAATTATGTGCTATAATGTTTTCATGATATATATATATATATATATATATATATATATATATATATATAATCCAGTTTCTATTAATTTTATTAGAATCAGTAGTTTTGCCTCAAATGTCTCATCATATTGGACATTCTGGAATTATTAATAAACGTTTTTAATTGACTGTGTTGTGATGATTGTGAATAAATACAGTTACAATAATAAATGACACTAACTGAATGTTTAATAGGTAAGGGATAATGTAGCCTACATCCAGCTGGTTATCGCAGAATAACCTCCAACAGGGTGCCAGAGGGGCCTTGTATCACCCTGAAGGAGGTTATTCAGCGATAATAACCAGCTGGATGTACTGTACATTATCCTTGCTTATTACACGACTACTTGCCACATAAGTAAATAATTAGAGACAGAATATTGATTTGAGTTTAAATATTTGAACGCAAAGCATCCGTGAACACAGCAGTTGCGGGCAGTTCAAAGTAGATGGACATTTACAAATTATACAATTTCAAACAGGGCCCACTAGTACAACCTGCACTGCATGTGGACCCGCAAACCCCAGTGTGACTAGTGGGGCGGGGCCGAGAGTTTTAATATTAAAACTTTTAATATTAGCATCTACACTGCTTAAGGAACAGTTCAAATGTAAATTAATAATAATAATAATAATTACAATAATTATTTGCACTTATGTTGTTTCAAACTCAACAGCTTTAACAAAACTTATCTTTTTCCACACCAGTCATCTGGAGGCATACAGCGCACACCTATCGGTACTGGCTAGATGGGGAAATCAAAACAAAACAAACTCAAGAAGAACAGCGATCAACTAAACCTAATACAAAAACAAAAACATAATTAACAATACAAATTAATACACAAAAATAACCACAAAACGCATTTCTTTAATCTTGTTCGAAAATAAAACCAAGACTAATCCTGGACTAACTTCCAAGATGGAAACGGGCGTGACCAGCGGCCTATAAATCCACACTATTTAAATATGAAACTAGTTTCGTACAAAAACAATCAATATTTGCTTGGCCTACCTTCTCAACCACAACACGTCTGTACACCACCACACCAGGGAAGGCTACCAAACAGCACAATTCCACACAACAGATTGGACCTCCTCTCTAGGCCTCCCTAGAGGTGCCCGCTTAAAAACCCTCTACCTACCTGGCCACGCCCTCTACTAATTGCCACCTCAAGTCAAACCCACAACCCTAGGGTTAGGAGTCAAACTCTCTAACCAGTGATGCGCGGGTTGATCCAAAATGAGCGGGTGCCTGCAGTCACCCGCGATTATCCGCGGTTACGAGTCATCCAAAAATATTTTTAATGATATTCGGGTTGCGGTCGGTCGGGTCGTTTGAAATAAAGATGCCAATTAAACCTTTGTAATTTATATAGTACTAGACACAATTTTGAAATACATAGGCCTACACTTTATTGGCTGAATAACTGGTGCGAATAGAGTGACCACCTGTCCCGCTTTACGTTGTACTGTACAACAATTTTACCCTTTGTCCCGCCTCATGCAAATTGAGCATCTGTCCCGCTTTTTCTTTCGACCCTGCCTAATAAATAGACGTATACGTCCATAGGCGTACTGTTAACTTATGTCCAATAGTTCAGATGAGAGCAAAAAAATAAAAAATAATAATATAAAAGCATTAGTCGATAGGCTGAGTCGTACGTCAATCAAACTGTTGACTGGTGCACGAACGCCTCCTCAACATTGTCAACAATCTCAAATTGGAGAGCGTGCGCGTGCTGTTCGCTCAGGTTAAGCAGCCATGGCCACGAAAAAGAGAAGATGCACTTTTAATAGCGAATGGACCGCAACATACTCTTAAGACCTGTAGATGGCGAAGCAGAGAGAGCTTTTTGCATTTTATGCAAAATAAGTTTACTGTGGGACATGGTGGAGAATACGACGTGAGTGACATGATGCATGTGAGTACCACAGAAAAAAAGCACATCATAAACCAAATGACCCACAAGCTGACAAAGTTTGGGCAGCAGAAGTGACGAGCATTTATCATGCCGTCAGTGTTGCCAAGTCCGCTTATTATACGTGACTTTGGGCTTGTTTTTCCGTAAAGTCGCTTACAAATATTGGTAGTCATGGGTTGCATTTTTTTGGGCTTGTTTCTAAAGTGTAGTTGCTAATTTGGGTTTGTTCCAAGCTCCATAATAAGTTATCAAGCAGATATTTTCTATATGTTATTTAAACGTAGGAGTTCTAACCTGTTCTCTATGTCCCTCCCCTTTTTCCCATACACACAGGAGACAGCAGAGTTTTTTCCCCACCCACATCCTGCTTCCAATTGGCTCTGACCCAGATGGCAACGAGTACTAGCCAATCAGAGGCAGAGAAGGCAACCTGTTTTTTTTCTGGTTAGGAAACATCTCGGTTACGTATGTAACCTTGGTTCCCTGAATAGGGAACGAGATGCTGCGGTGACGTCACCACGTATGGGAACACCTTCAGTGTGATGAATGTCTGAAGCCCTATACCATCCCGCCAATCCTATTGGCCAAATAGCGCGTGGCACCGCCCATGCATGCGTACGCATATATATACCTGGTGCTGTGCGCCATTTAACTCAGATTTCATGACTGAAGAAGAAGAAAGCTATCAAGGTATGGTACGGCCAGAACCGCAGCATCTCGTTCCCTATTCAGGGAACCAAGGTTACATACGTAACCGAGATGTTCCCTTTCATAGGTCACTTCGAGGCTGCGGTGACGTCACCACGTATGGGAACGCTATACCATAACGCCTGACTACCTGATAGCTGGGATCCAAGGAAGCATCTGATCAAGCGGAGAGAACCCGGGAGCCAGGAGCCATCCTCACATCCAGACTGTAGGACTTGATAAAAGTGCTCTGTGAGGACCAGCCTGCCGCAGCACAGATATCATCCATAGAAGATCCACTGAGAAAGGCTTGAGAAGAAGCCACTGCTCTCGTGGAATAACCTCTTACTCCTAAGGGCGAAGCGAGCCCGCGCGCCTCATAGGCTAATGATATTGCCTCCACCAGCCAATGGGACATGCGCTGTTTTGTAACTGCATGGCCTTTATTCTTATGTCCAAAACAGACAAACAGCTGGTCAGACTCACGCCATGGGGCAGTACGATCCACATAAGTCTTTAAAGCTCTCACAGGGCAAAGACTCAGATCCCCAGACTCCGCCACAGCAGGGGATAAAGCCTCCAGGACCACCTGCTGAAAACGAAAGGGATTAGATGCGACCTTAGGGACATAATTAGGCCTAGGTCGCAACAACACTTTCACAGAGCCCGGTGCAAACTCCATGCACGAGGGTGAGACAGAGAGAGCCTATAAATCCCCAACTCTTTTGAGGGAGGATAAAGCCATAAGGAGAAGTGTCTTCAGAGTCAGGATTTTATCCGATACAGTTTCCAGGGGCTCAAACGGATGCCCTGACAAACCAAGCAACACAATGGATAAATCCCAAGAAGGAACTCGCACAGGGCGGAAAGGTCTCAGCCGCCGCGCACCCTGTATGAAGCGAGAAACCAGTGGATGACGACCCACTGAGACACCACCTATATACTCGTGTTAAGCTGAAATAGCTGCCGCATAAACCTTCAGGGTGGCTGGTGTCACTCCATCCGAAAAACGGTCCTGAAGAAACTCCAGTACTGAAGCCACTGGGCAGTAAACTGGATCCATATTATGAGTTTCGCACCATGTCATAAACAGTCTCCACTTGAAAGCATATAAGCGTCTCGTAGAAGCTGCTCTAGAGTTCAGTATAGTCTCGGTGGTTTCAACAGAAAGACCGGGACATATTAACTCACTCCGCTCAGAGGCCACGCCCACAGTTTCCACAGATCTGGCCTCGGGTGCCAAATCCGTCCCTGTGCTTGCGATAATAAATCCCGTCTGAGGGGAATCCCCCACGGAGAGCCCGCTAACAGATTGATCAGATCCGCAAACCACGGCTGTGTGTGCCATCGCGGGGCCACCAGCAGCAGCTGTTCCACTCTGTCCAGCCGTATTCTGAATAATACCGCTGGGATCAGACAAATTGGGGGAAACGCATACAAACTGGTCCTGTGCCAGTTGTGAGCTAACGCATCCAAACCCAGGGGCGATGGAGGGCATAGGGAGAACCATAGCGGGCAATGCGTAGTCGTGCTCGACGCGAATAAATCCATTTTCGCTTCTCCGAAAATCCGCCATAGGTGATTCACCGTCTGGGGGTGCAATCTCCATTCCCCCTGCTCCAGAGTCTGTCTGGATAGTAAATCCGCTCCGAAGTTCAGTCGTCCGGGGATATGAACAGCCCGGATCGACAGAAATTTGTTGCGAGACCAAAGAAGAATACGTCTCGCCAGCCTGCACAGGGGGCGAGAACGTAATCCTCCCTGATGAATCAGGTATGACACGACCGCTGTGTTGTCTGTTCTGAGAAGCACATGACGGCCGATCAGCAGACTCGAAAAATACTGGAGAGCCAGAAAGTCTGCCAGTAATTCCAATTTGTTTAGGTGCCAGCTGCGTTGTGCCGCTGTCCACACTCCGTGGGCTGGGCGCCCCTGACAAACAGCTCCCCAACCGGTCAAAGACGCATCTGTCGTGACAGTCTCTCGGGAAGCACAGATCACCAGCCGAACCCCGGTAAGGAGAAATTCGGCTGACGTCCACCGTTTTGACGACATCACACACCTCCGTGTCACCGAGATCGTTCGATGCGGAAGACAACGGGTGAGCCGAGATATATCCCGTCGTTTCGTCCACCACTGAAACGGGCGCATGTGAAGCAATCCCAGATGAATTACGGGCCGCCGCCATTAGACCTAAAAGTCTGAGGCACAATCTCACTGTCACTGCGTGACCCGCTCTGAAGAGCTGTACGCATGACGCAATCGACTGAGCGCGAGGGAGAGAAAGCTTCGCTGTCATCGCGCGAGAGTCCAATTCTATTCCCAGAAAGGTAATCCGTTGAGAGGGGATTAACACACTTTTCTGGAAATTTGTGCTTAAGCCCAGGCTCTGTAAATGACTCAAAATGCTCGGCGAGAGTCTCTTCCACCGGTGGTAACGCTGCATAGCCATGGTTTGCCATATCAGAAATGGTGGCGAAATCCGCAGCCGCAGCGCTTGTAATCCGTGCCGAAAACTGCTGTTTCCAGGACCTCGAAACCTCCTGGTGGAGGTCCGGGAAAAAAGGTAAAGACCTCCGGGGCTGTGCAGGTGTCCGACTAGTTAAAAAAAGTCGTCCAGCTTCGAAGAAGGTTGGGCCTCGGCCTTCTCAACCTCCCATTCCAGCCCCAATGTACCCACCGCACGAGAAACCACGTCCAACAGCTCACTGTAGGAGGGGGAAACACGCCTCTCCTGTCCACTAGGAGGGAGAGGGCTAGTGTTGGCCGCGAAGTCCTCAGACCCCGAGGCCGCGGTGGATAGAACGTCGTCATCATGGCGGTCACAACCGAAGGAGATGGCAGTACATGCCTCCGGTGTGGGCCATAAATCCTCACAGGAAAAGACGACAGGCTCAATAAAAGTTTTCCTCTGCACTAGGGTAGGGGAGAGCGAGCGATGTGGAGAATATTCCAGCGCTGAGCTGTCCTCAAAATCCATGTCGCACGTGTCACCCCAAGCTATCACCTCGTGCGGTGCCTCGGCATTCGCAGAAGTGATATGGCGGGGGTTAGACACGGGGGCGACATCGGAAAAAACATCTACCCTCGAGCGCAGCACTCTGAGCCGCAGGCCATCGCAATGGGGGCATGAAGAAAGGCCGCTAAGCGCCGCCTGTGCGTGGTGTAAGCCTAGGCAAACTACGCACCTGTCATGAGTGTCCCCCTTCACGATGTACCTGGTACACGGCTCTTTGCACTTTCTAAAACTCATCGCGTCCGCGGAGAGGAGTATACTGCTCGTGACGATCACTGTTGAACGCGAGATAATAGGGCACAGAAGATTCGCTTCGTTACTGAAGGAATGAAATCTGAGTTAAATGGCTGAGTTAAAAGCGCTATTTGGCCAATAGGATTGGCGGGATGGTATAGGGCTTCAGACATTCGTCACACCGAAGGTGTTCCCATACGTGGTGACGTCACCGCAGCATCGAAGTGACCTATGAAAGGGAAACGTCGTCAGTGAGTGACGTAAACTTTAAATATATGTGCACGAGTTGCGACTGATGGTGACTGACTGGACTGTAGGAGAGTTTTTATTATGCAATAATAAATAAAGAATTTGTGAATTCAGGATGATATTTATTTGTGTGTGCAAATTTTAATTATCAGATGTTTACTGTGTATAGGGCTCTCAAGTCTCACGCATTGGGCGTGAGACCCACGCATTTCAACCCGTTCACACGCTCACACGCCACACCTTGTATTTCTCACGCAGAGACATTACGAGGAAAACGCCCACCAAGTTGCGGCGCTATTTTTTAAACCGTGAAACAGGTAGAATCAAGTGAGTTCCCCGACGGCCCTGACACGCACCAGCTAATCGAATAAAAAAAAATATATAGCTACCGATCAGCCAATCAGAAAATATCATTGCTGTATCTGGGTAAAATTTCCACAGGCTCGTGCGCAACACAGATTCAGACTCTCGCTGATCTACGGTTACAGAAGAGTATATATAATAAATAAACTGTACCGTGTGTGCAGTTTTGTAAAACAGCGCACAGTTTACCAATCTGTCCACATGGATGTAAACTGACAATCTGTGTGCACGGTTTTACAATTCGTGGGGACGGATTTTAAACTGTGGGTACAGATTGTCAATTTACATCCAGTTTATTTATTTATCTCTTCCCAGAACCTAGGGGGGGTCCGTAGAAAAAGTCGCTTGTTTTGGGCTTGTTTTCACAGGCCTGGTTGCTTATTTGTCTCGCGAGATCTGGCAACACTGCATGCAGTACATCACACACATTCATATCGCTCTACCGACTGCAGTAACAAGTTAGCCCCAGTCATTTTTCCAGATTCTGAAATAGCTAAGAAAAAAGCTCTACATACTTTGGGTGATATTTTGGATCAGGTAGTGTCTTAATCTTTTAGTCGGTGGGTTTTAAAAGAAATATAGGCAATTACAGAAAGCTTGAAATGTCTACTTTTAAACGAAAATATTCAAACCAAAATAAATAGGCTACTATCTGATTATGTAATCCATATGAAATGTGCATTTCTCTCTGGCGTTCATGGCGAGTCCGCATCGTCAACTTCATCTTTGCAGCGACACAGAAAACATAGTTTATTACTAAACAATTAAATGTCTCCTTGCTAAGTTAGAAACATGCATAATCATTCCTTAACCGGTTCTTTGTGTGCGGTCATAACGCTTATTATCCTGTAGGCTATAGCCTAGTTATTAAATTAATATAGAGGGGCGACGCATTTACTACTTAAAGGGTAGTTGAAAACATCGGTCGGGTGCGGGTTGTTTATACGTACAATGACCCGCGCATCACTGTCTCTAACCACTAGGCCACGACTTCCCACTTTAATAGCACTGTTAACTGTAGACAAACCTATTTGTAATCCTTAAATTTTCTATGACATTTTTCATTAAAAGACTTACAGTAGAAAGCACTGTGCTAATCATGTCATACTCGGCTCTGTTCAGATCTTTTAGTAAGACTGTTGTTAGGGTTCATGTCCATCAGTCTATCCTTTCATTAAATTGACCAATAAGGATGTTGCCCTGTAACTAGTTACGAGTTAAAGACAAATAGGTCCTAGTTATATGGAAGTATGTGAAGAACGATTTACTGCATGGACAACACATGATTTCAACTGTGACCAAACAAAAGCATTACAATATATTACACATTGAAATATAAAGTAAATTCTCTGGTTTGAATTATCACTACAATCAGAAAACACGTTCTACATATAACACATTTTCAAATATACTGTATATGAAAGTCATTTTCATAGACTTCCTTGAAATCTTACAGCAGCTCCTGAGTAGCATATACGAGCATTGCTATTTATTGCAGCAATCAATAAGGTGAAAACAGCTTAATTTCCTTACCTTGCTAAGTTAAAGAATACCACCTTTACCATATTTCTCTGCCATTGAAATCTACTAAACATATACAGCAGATAGCAAAGAAACATGGTTAAGAAATATTTCGTTAAGATAATGGCAAAGAAATGTGGTAGAGGGCAAACAGAAGAGAGAGCTATTAAGTCTGTCATATACACTACAGTCTGTGTATAGTAAAAGATGTTACAAACAAATATCATATTTACGTGTATTTCAAATGGGAACATAGTGTAAGATCATCTTTCGTTGCATCGTGGTTTCATGTTTCATGGATATTTCTGCTCTCCAGACTGCAGCAGTGTTTCTAGCAATGTCATTAATAATTCAAACAGTGTTTAGATTTACCTTTTGTTTTCGATGGGGGTTATATTTCTCACTTGTCATCAGATTAGCTGTCCAAGGTCACAGCAATACACCTTGATTCTTCAATAATTATAAATGAAACATCAGAATATAATGCAGCTACTCCTGAAATTAAATTTGAAGTAATACATTTAGAAAATGTATTTATATTTATGCTTATATTTATATATATTTATGCTGCATGTTTGAGTGAAAAACTCATGTAATATTGCAAATGTGCAATAATAAAAAGATACATTGCTAATAGCAATTGAGAATGCATCCTGTTACAGTGTTTTGCAATGTGCAACTTGTGAAGTGGCTTTGTAAAAGTAAACATTCCTACAATAAATGAAAGAAAACCTATGCTTTTCTGATGTGATGCTCTTTATTTATCCTACTCTGTTGTCCCTAGACTGGAACGTAACAGGTGCAAGAAACTTCATGTCTGATATCAAGCTATGTCAACTGCTTAAATAACGAGACCTAAAATTTGTGCTGTGATCAGGCTCCACCACCTTTAAAAAGCCATATATAAAAAAGAACAGATGTTAATGCACATTATAGTCGGGACATCCCGATCTGATCTGAAGGATTGGGATCAAAGCCAAATAAGCATTTTTTTAGCTGACTAATATCAGCTCTTCTAAGCCTGATTCTTGTTTTACGGCAGCTGTCATACTGGTGTTGTGGAGTAGGTGTCTTTATGGACCAAGTTGGTATGCCACACACATTCAACCTTACTTGTTTAGAGTATTTAATGCACACGTTTGTATTGATTCACTCAAAAGTCATTTATTTGTAGTTTGCTTTTATCTGCCATCAGACCATCTGAGATATTGTCATAATTGTTTTGCATTGCGTCTTACTAAGGATATGACTGACAGACATATAAGTATAGAAAGCTTGAGGATAATGCATTTCAATCTTTCTTCACTCCCTTGCCCCCCTTTATTTGCAATTATTCTGCTTATTGTTCATATAAAATACAAAACATGTAGTATTACCATATTTATAACTGTGATCACACAGTCAGTTTACAGTGTCTATCATTGTAATGTTTACATCTACCAATGTCTTTATACTATATGTGCATATATATATATATATATATATATACAATTTTTACTTTTGAGCCCCTCACTGAGAATCTCTCTGCACATCCCTGTATACAATGGATTGATTTTAATAAATAATTTACTTGAAGTATGCACCAAGACTCGTTATCTGCAGATGCATTATTCATTGACTCGTATTGGATCAGGGTCTCAAAAAAACCTGATCCGGACATCTCTAGATCATAGTTATTATGAATTTATGCCTGAAATTAGTCCATGGTAAAGGACCATCACAATTTGAAATCACATTAGTGCTACTGGATCTTAGCAATGCGTTTTACACTATAGACTACAAAATTATATTGTCATTAGTGGAATTTCATTGGCATGGTTCAAATCTTACTTATCTTACCATTTTCAATTCGTAGCAATGAATGTTGAGGGATCATATCAATCACAAGTACAGTATGGCGTACCACAAGGCTCAGTACTTGGACCGCTGCTTTTTACATTTAATATGTTACCCTTGGGAGATATCATCAAAAGACATGGTGTTAGCTTTCACTGTTTTGCTGTTGATACTACAGTATATTTCTTTGCGGCCCAGTGAAACACACCAATTTGCAAAACTAACAGAATGCATAGTTGACAAAAAACTGGATGACTAATAATTTCTTGCTGCTGAATTCTCAAGAAAATTTTTTTTAATTATAGGTTTTAATTATTGAACCAAAAACCTCCACAATTAAAAAACCTAAAACACTCTCTAACACTTCATGGGTGCTCTCTCAATTCTTCGTCATCAGTTAGAAACCTAGGTGTGTTATTTGACAGCAATCTTTCCTTCGAAAGCAATGTTTCTAGAAATTGTTAAACTGCTTCTTAAAAATATATCTTAAATAACAAACTCCAGCTGGTCCAAAATGCAGCAGATAGAGTTCTTACTAGAACAAGGAAGTATGATCATATTAGCCCGGTTCTGTAAACTTCACTGACTCCCTTTTGAACATCAAATACATTTTAAAATTTAAAAGTGTTATTTACTTATAAAGCCCTGAATGGTTTAGCTCCTCAATACTTGAGTGAGCTCATATTGCATTATTGGCCTATATAATATAATATTTAATTAAAATAAATATTAAATATAAATATTTATTAATAAATATTTAAACATTTATTATTAATATTAAATATTTATTATTAATATTAAATATTTATTATTAATATTAAATATTAATTAATACATGTTAATTAATAAATAAATATTAAATATAATATTTAACATATATAACATAACATCCAATGTACTCATTATATTGTAAGAAGCAGATGTTTGGTTTCATTTTTGTGTTTCAATTCATCAGTTTTTGGCCAGGCAGTGTATGAGATGGTTGATAGGCTACCCCATCATGTTCACAATGTCAATAATATCTACAAGATGTAAGTGTTATTTCATAGCCTGACCCTATCTGTAGCAATGATTTAGCTTTGAATTGGACAGGCTACGTGTAGTCTGCTTTCAGAGATCTTTGTCCTGTCTCCTAAACTATAATACATATTTTCAGAAGCAGCTGTGGCGATTCCCGAAAGAGAGAGCAAAGGCTCTGGTTTGAGATTGTAAAAAGCAAGTAAATATATCCCCAGTGCTTTTTGATGTCATGTTGCCTTTGACTCACATTTGAAAATGCTTGTTCAGTGAATTTTAGGTGGACTTTATAAAAATCTTTGGGAATTGAGTGGAAGGCTAGCCAGTCACATAGGCAAATACTAGGGGCACCATCCACCATAGGGGTTTCAATATACGTTGAAGGAACGTCGAAGGGATCATTGGATACCAGCTCTGATGATATACTAGTACCATAGTGTTGTTTGGTGATGCGCATATGAAAATTATTATTGCTTTTTTTATTATAGTAAAAAGACGGAAAAATAGACAACAAATTATTATTGTAAATTACCAGTTAAGTCGAGGGCAGAATAAGTACCTGTATGGTGCAAAAAGCAGAAGAGGTCAGCAAAAATTTTTTTTTTTTTTTTTTGGACCTGTAAAGGAATACATTTTTGTATAGATTGTTTTCAACTCACTCAGAAGTATCAAGTGTAATTTACATAAAACTCAGAAACAAATGAGCTGAACCACGTCAAAAGGTATGCTTAAAATACATGAAGAACAGCAATGCTTTCTGTAGCTAAATAACTACTGCATGTCTCTTTAAGATTATTAAGTGTACCATACTAATTATTGAACCTATTAAAGTAATACAAATTAATTAAATATAATGACAAAAATAATTAGCTTATTGATTTATCTATTTATGTATTTATTAATTTTACAGTTTAAATTTTTGCATATTTGATCCTTCATACATTTTTAAATACATACATACATACATACATACATTAATTTCTCGTAGCACTAAACACATATTTCTCCAATCTAAAGTTTAGCTGAAATAGCAGTAGTAACCTGTGAATATTTAGAGCAAAGAAAGAAACAATGGCAGACCGTCAAGAAAGAGTGAAAAATAGAGGTAAGACTGAAAATAGGTAGAGTGGGTAGAGGAAACACTGTAGGAGAAAGAACAAAATCTAGCAAGTTAAATAGAGGGTGAAAGTAGACAGAAGAGAGGGTGGGAAAAGAACAAGAGTGATAACCATTGAAAGATTTGAGGAAAAGAGCATGATGGAGTGGTATAAGCGGAGCAAAGAAGAAGGGGACAGTAAGAAGGAAGAGAGGGGATGTCCAATTCTGTTTCTAGATGGTCACCTTTCAGCTGAGCTTAGCCCTAACCCTATTTAAACACACCTGAACCAGCTAATCAAGGTCTTCAGGCTAAAGGGTGTGTCTCAATCAGCTCCCTAGCTCCCAAGCTTGTGAATCAGTATATATCATGTACACGAATTCGGTCACTGGTAAGCTCCCTGGCTCAATGCACATTGGGACAGTGATTACTAAGTTTCTGGTGAAATGACTACGTACAGTCGTGGCCAAATTTTTGAGAATTACATAAATATTAGTTTTCAAAACGTTTGCTGCTAAACTGCTTTTAGATCTTTGTTTCAGTTGTTTCTATGATGTACTGAAATATAATTACAAGCACTTCATACGTTTCAAAGGCTTTTATCGACAATTACATGACATTTATGCAAAGAGTCAGTATTTGCAGTGTTGGCCCTTCTTTTTCAGGACCTCTGCAATTCGACTGGGCATGCTCTCAATCAACTTCTGGGCCAAATCCTGACTGATAGCAACCCATTCTTTCATAATCCCTTCTTGGAGTTTGTCAGAATTAGTGGGTTTTTGTTTGTCCACCAGCCTCTTGAGGATTGACCACATGTTCTCAATGGGATTAAGATCTGGGGAGTTTCCAGGCCATGGACCCAAAATTTCAACATTCTGGTACCCGGGCCACTTAGTTATCACTTTTGCCTTATGGCACGGTGCTCCATCGTGCTGGAAAATGCATTGTTCTTCACCAAACTGTTGTTGGATTGTTGGAAGAAGTTGCTGTTGGAGGGTGTTTTGGTACCATTCTTTATTCATGGCTGTGTTTTTGGGCAGAATTGTGAGTGAGCCCACTCCCTTGGATGAGAAGCAACCCCACACATGAATGGTGTCAGGATGCTTTACTGTTGGCATGACACAGGACTGATGGTAGCGCTCACCTTTTCTTCTCCGGACATGCCTTTTTCCAGATGCCCCAAACAATCGGAAAGGGGCTTCATCGGAGAATATGACTTTGCCCCAGTCCTCAGCAGTCCATTCACTATACTTTCTGCAGAAGATCAATCTGTCCCTGATGGTTTTTTTGGAGAGAAGTGGCTTCTTTGCTGCCCTTCTTGACACCAGGCCATCTTCCAAAAGTCTTTGCCTCACTGTGCGTGCAGATGCGCTCACACCTGCCTGCTGCCATTCCTGAGCAAGCTCTGCACTGGTGGCACTCCGATCCCGCAGCTGAATCCTCTTTAGGAGATGATCCTGGCGCTTGTTGGACTTTCTTGGACGCCCTGAAGCCTTCTTTACAAGAATTGAACCTCTTTCCTTGAAGTTCTTGGTGATCCTATAAATTGTTGATTTAGGTGCAATCTTAGTAGCCACAATATCCTTGCCTGTGAAGCCATTTTTATGCAACGCAATGATGGCTGCATGCGTTTCTTTGCAGGTCACCATGGTTAACAATGGAAGAACAATGATTTCAAGCATCACCCTCCTTTAACATGTCAAGTCTGCCATTCTAACCCAATCAGCCTGACATAATGATCTCCAGCCTTGTGCTCGTCAACACCTGAGTTAACAAGATGATTACTGAAATGATCTCAGCAGGTCCTTTAATGACAGCAATGAAATGCAGTGAAAAGGTTTTTTTGGGATTAAGTTAATTTTCAGGGCAAGTAAGGACTATGCAATTCATCTGATCACTCTTCATAACATTCTGGAGTATATGCATATTGCTATTATAAAAACTTAAGCAGCAACTTTTCCAATATCCAATATTTATGTAATTCTCAAAACTTTTGGCCATGAATGTACAATGTCAATGGACAACTTTATAGAATGTCACCGCTTTAATTAATCAACAATAGGCAGGAACAACCTCTTTTTGATTACACGTTTTATTCTCTTTAAACACATTGTTACTGAACTAGGGAGCTGATTGAGACGCACCCATAGCTACTGGAAGGCAAGCCTAAAACCTTAAGTCAAAAAAGCAAAATAATGTGGTTTTGGCAGTTCGCAGGGAAGGGGACAAGATGTTCCTTGTTTATTTATTTATTTATTTTATGGATTTCAATTAATTACATTTTTAGTGACTAGTATCAGCATTATGTGTGCCATATGAAGCTGTTTTTAAAATGAACAGTAGCTTTATTTGCACTGCAGTGACATTACTTAAGTGACCAGCAATTCACACTCTTTTTTTCCCACTTAGAAGCACCAAAATCTCTTTTCTTGTGCAATATGTATTCACAAGACGAGCAAACAAACTCTCAATAAACCATGCAAAGAAATCTGTAACTGACTGTTGTAAAACTTAGAGCGCTGGATACTGATGTTAATGCCATTATATGATTGGCTGAGATGCCTCATGTGATCCAAGATAGCATACCTTACATCACCTTTTATGCCATGCTGTCTTAGGGACGTACAATACAAGATTGCTACTTTTATAGTAAACCTCTATCTAAGAGGTGATTTGGGACAATGTCACTGTCTAATTCCATCAGGTACAGCAAGTGTTCACTAACACACCCCCAATGACAAGGTCATGGGTTTAATTCATAGGAAATGCAAGAACGTTAGTATTGCAGAGGTCATGGGTTTGTGCTGTCTAAGATGCTAAAAACTCCAATAAGTGTTAAGTTGGGTTGAGATCTGGTGACTGCGTATGTCTTAAATATTATCATATATATTATCTGATATTGTCTTTCAAAAATAATCTGATTCCATTAGAATTTTAATCTTAATTTCTATTACTTGCACAGTTTGTTAGCATCACATTTGCCTGTTAACTCATGGCATCTTCTTTTGTTACCTGCACTACTTGCCACTGCTAACTCATTTTCTGAGTTAGTACTTGGTTCAGATAAAGTCTTAATTGTTGGTGATTTTAACATCCACATGAATAATAAAAGTTACATTAGAATTGGCATTTACAGACATTCTAAACTCTATTGGTATTAGACAATATGTTGGGAGCCACTGATTGCCATAATCAGATTTTATATTGTAACATAAATTTGTTGATAACGTTGAAATTTTACAGCAGAGCTGTGACATCTCAGGTCATTATCTAATCTTGTTTATTGTCCATTTAGCTCTGATTTTTACTTCAAAATGAAGTCCCTGTTATAAATATGATAAACCTAGATAAACCTCTGTATGCTGATTTCCACACTCTGCTTGCCTCTTTTGATCTCAACCGAGTGTCAACTACTGCTACTCATAAATCAGGCAACCAACTGATCATGTTCTGGTTACTCCACTGCACATGTCGGATCACTTCCTCCTCACTCTTAACCTCAACATGGTCCCTGACACATCACTTACCCCTCCACATGTCATCTTTCGACGTAACCTATGCACACTTTCACCCTCCCGGCTATCTGCAATGGTTTCATCTTCACTTCCTTCCCCTAAACTGTTAGCATCTTTTGATGCTAACAGTGCTACTGATACTTTCTGCTCCACTCTTACATCTTGTTTAGACACTGTTTACCCCTTATCTTCCAGGCCAGCCCGTAACACTCCTTCTGCCCCTTGGTTATCTGATGTTCTACTAGTGTTGTGTCGTTCTTGAACGATTCGTTCATTTTGAACGAATCTTTAATGTGACTTGGGAAGAACGAGTCGTCTCGGGGGATGATTCGTTCAGTCGCGCATGCATATATGTAAATATATCTATTTATATCGTTTTTACCTCTTGTACACAACCACGTCCAACTGATCTGAGGGCGCGCGTGCTTCCTGATGTCGTGACTCGTGTGACGTTTGTGCGTGCTCTGGCTTAGTCTGTGCAAGCGCGGAAAGCACTGGAAGTGATCTCTTGCGCGTGTACGTCACTCATTGTTTACCGTTTACCACACCATGCGCCACCAATCTGCACTGTCTGAAATATAATACAGTAATTGTAATGAATTAATTTGTTTATAATGCACCCTATAATCGTTGCGATTATAATAAAAATACAACACATTACTCACCCTATTGACGGCGTGCCATTCGGTCCCTCTGGCCTTGGACGTCGCCTCCAGTTTATACATGGCAAACAAAACACAAAGTGTAAAACGCTGCGACTCAACAGCGGAGAAAACTCAGGATCTTCAGTCAGGCAGGTGTATGATGCGTTACTATCAATGTCCTCTTCGTCGTTTTGTAGTTGTGGCATTGCTATGTCCCATTCGTGACAACATATGCTCTCCATTTCTGTTGGCATCTCACAACACTTGCTACTAAAACACCACCAATTTTGAAGAGATCTCTGTCTCTCCGAGGCTTGAGGACGTGCTGCTACAGTGGATGCTTCCTCTGTCGCTCTGAATACTTGATCTGTGTATTCTGGTTCAAATAAATATGGTTGTGAAAAAAATTTAACGTTGTCTGTTGATACATTGAAATGGTCTTCCATTGCAATTTCCTGTACGTCTAAATATGTTTAGATTCTTCACAGTGAAAGGTAACACTTCCGAAATCTCTGTGTAAACCATAGACAGTAAGTGTAAACAATGAGTAACGTACACTCGCGAGAGATAACTTCCGGGGCTTTCCGCGCTTGCGCAGACTAAGCCAGAGCACGCGCAAACGTCACACGAGTCACAACATCAGAAAGCTTGCGCGCCCTCAGATCAGTTGGACGTGGTTGTGTACAAGAGGTAAAAACGATATAAATACTGTTCGTTTTCTTACACAAACGATGGGGAATTGTTTAATTTGGACTTCTCTGTGCATGCTCCTTGAGGTGGTGACCATAGACCTCCATTATATGAGTCACAGCCAAGAACGGTTTGACCTAAAAATATCAAAATGGGAAATACTGCGGAAACAAAGAAACCTACATCTTGGATGCCCTTGAGGTAAGCTAAAACATATCAAAATTTAATTTGAAAGTGAACCATCCCTTTAAGAAACCCACCCTCAACCCATCTCTTTTAGAGAACTACAGTACAGTTTCTTTTCTTACTTTCATTGCAAAAACACTTGAACGAGCTGTGTTCAACCAAGTCTCTACATTTCTCACACACAACAACCTCCTTGAAAGCAACCATCTGGCTTCAGAAGTGGACATTCAACTGAGACTGCCTTGCTCTCAGTTGTTGAAGCTCTGAGACTGGCAAGAGCGGAATCCAAATCCTCAGTACTTATTCTGCTTGATCTGTCCGCTGCTTTTGACACGGTTAACCACCAGATCCTCCTATCAACCCTACTGGCAAAGGCCATCTCAGGAACCACACTTCAATGGTTTGAGTCTTACCTATCAGATAGGTCCAAGTCACAACATCTAACTACAGGGGTGCCTCAGGGCTCAGTTCTTGGACCACTTCTCTTCTCTGTCTACATGGCATCATTAGGTTCTGTCATTCAGAAACATGGCGCTTCATACCACTGCTATGCTGATGACTCTCAACTCCTCCTCTCATTCCATCCAGATGATCAGACGGTAGCTATTCGCATCTGTGCTTGTCTAACAGACATTTCTTGCTGGATGATGGAACATCACCCTCAACTCAACCTTGCCAAGACAGAACTGCTTGTGATTCCAGCAAACCCATCGTTTCATCACAATTTCACCATCAACTTAGGCACATCAACCATAACTCCTTCAAAAACAGATAGAAGCCTTGGAGTTATGATTGATGATCAGCTGACTTTCTCAGACCACATTGCTATAACTGTCCGATCCTGCAGATTTGCTTTATTCAACATCAAGAAGATCAAGCCCTTTCTTTCAGAACATGCTGCACAACTCCTTGTTCAAGCTCTTGTTCAGTCCAGGCTGGACTATTGCAATGCCCTCTTGGCAGGTCTTCCTGCCAGTTCTATCAAACCTTTACAATTAATCCAGAACGCGGCAGCAAGATTAATTTTTAATACGCCAAAAAGAATAAACGTCTCACCTCTGTTTATCAATTTGCACTGGCTACCAATAGCTGCATAAAATTGAAGGCATTGATGTTTGTCTACAAAACTACCACTGGCTCTGCACCCATTTACCTAAATGTGTTACTTCAGACTTATGTGCCCTCTAGAAGCTTGCGTTCTGCAATTGAACGTTGCTTGATTGTGCCATCCCAAAGAAGCACAAAGTTTCTTTTACAGACTTTTAAAATAAATGTTCCCTCCTGGTGGAATGACCTCCCCAACTCAATCCGTTGGCCATCTTCAAGAATCGGCTTAAAACCCATCTCTTCCATCTTTATTTGACCCTCTAACTTAAAACACTCACTATTCTAATTCTATTCTTTAAAAAAAATATCATCTTTTTGTATTCTTTTTTTCCACACACACACACACACACACACACACACACACACACACAAACACACACACACACACACACACATATATGTATAGTCCATGTGACATCAGAGGGTCAGTTAGAATTTTTTGAAGCATCGAAAATACATTTTGGTCCAAAAATAGCAAAACCTACGACTTCATTCAGCATTGTCTTCTCTTCCGTGTCTGTTGTGAGAGAGAGTTCAAAACAAAACAGTTTGTGATATCTGGTTCGCGAATTAATCATTCGATGTAACCGGATCTTTTTGAACCAGTTCACCAAATCGAACTGAATCGTTGTCTCCAATATGCATTAATCCACAAATGACTTAAGCTGTTAACTTTTTTAATATGGCTGACACTCCCTCTGAGTTCAAACAAACCAATATCCCGGAGTAATTAATGTACTCAAACAGTACACTGACTGAACTGCTGTGAAGAGAGAACTGAAGATGAGACGCAAACAGTTTCAAACGATTCAGTTCCATTTGGTGAACTGGTTCAAGAAGATCCGGTTACATCGAGTGATTCGTTCACGAACCAGATATCACTACACTACAGTGAACGTGCTCACAACAGACCCGGAAGAGAAGACAATGCTGAATAAAGTCGTAGTTTTTGCTATTTTTGGATCAAAATTTATTTTTGATGCTTCAAAAAATTCTAACTGACCCTCTGATGTCACATGGACTACTTTGAAGATGTTTTTATTACCTTACTGGACATGGACAGTATACCGTACACACACTTTCAATGGAGGGGCAGAAAGCTCTCAGACTAAATCTAAAATATCTTAAACTGTGTTCCTAAGATGAACGGCGGTCTTACGGGTTTGGAACGTCATTAATGACATAATTTTCCTATTTGGGTGAACTAACCCTTTAAATATGATTAGGTAGAACAGTCCTATGCATGACACCATCAAGAGAGCTGCTGGTTTATTAAACAAACTTCACCTGGTCCGAAATGCAGCAGCTGGAGTGCTTACCAGTCCAAAAATATGACCATATTAGACTGGTTCTGTCAACACTGCATTGTCTGCCTATTAAGCATGGAAAAAAATTGCTGATTACCTATAAAGACTACAGACTACAGCCCAGGCATTTTCTCACCTAATTCCACTGTGGGGTACTGAATAATATTGGTCCGCAAAGTCTAACTTGTGAGGCAGTGTGTAATCATAAATCACAACGTAATGAACACGAAAAAGCCAAAAGAAATCCGGCCCCCTGAAGTCTTTTTTCTCCCAAACTTTTTCTTCTTTCACCTGATCGAATTCTGGTTGCCACTGTCATCTTTGGCTTTCTCAGATGGGGTCTGAAAGACAATTATTATTCAGAAATAATATTTGATTATTAATAGTAATTCAGAAATGTATTTGACTGCACTGAGACTATTGAGTGAGAACAAAACTGGAATTCAACTAGACTGAATAATGGCACTATTTTCTTTTGTATAGCTTCCTTTGAAGTTGTTTTAACTGACAACTTTGCAAAACTGACAGTCAGTGAACTGAACTGAATCAACATTAGTCTGACTAGAGCTGAATAATGGCATTATTTTTATATTTAATATTTGTTTCATAATTTATGTACTTTACAAAACTGACAGTTATTTTCATTTTTATTACTATGAAGTTGCATTGAAACTATCTGTGCTGAATTAAGCATTATATAAATGTGACTTGACTTGACAATCATTGCTTGCATTCCACTTTACACACACACACACACACACACACACACACACAAAACTCATACTTCACTTTATTGCAATAATGGAAGGCGAGATAATATGAGGATTTTTAATATATTTTTTTCCCACAAATTAATTTTTAATAGTATGTTGTGATCACAGGGGAGGAAACCTTTATGATGCAGCCATGCTGACTTGATAGATTGTCTCATACTGATGTTTAATGCTGAGTATAACTCTAGTCTAAAAGCCTCAGAAGGATTGGTCTAGGAAGGATGCAGCCTTCTTGTTGAGAAACACTCTTGCCTGAAAGAGAACAAGTTGACCCAAATCGTAGCAGCAAAATGCCCCCCACAGCATAACAGAACTATTGGATCCCCCAGATTTCCTTAAATTTGTCACCCATCTCTATTTTGAGTCAGCATATGATGTTTCGATATTGGTTGAACACTTCAACACTAATAACTTTTTCTTGCATAGTGGATACATTAGAGTCTATTTGTCAGTGGATGGTCTTCATAGCAAAAGTTGACAACTCCTCTCTCATAATTCACATCTTCATCCTTCTCTCCATCCTCCAGACAGTGGCTATGCCCATGTATTGCGCTGTCTTCACTGTTACTCTGTTGTCTTATAAGCCTCTTGTTGTTGCTGTTTCTCACTGAATCCTCAAGAGCTTTTTGATTGCGGTAAAAATGTGAAAACTTGTTGAAAATGATGGTGATGGGTAGTGCCACAACTAATGTACCACTCAGGATGCAGCCAGATGCTGCCAGCTTTCCTGCCACTGTAACTGGCACTACATCTCCATATCCCACTGTTGTCATACTAACAGTCCCCCACCACCAGCATGCTGGGATTGTGTCTAAACCAACATCTTCTTCATATTCTGCAGTGTAAGCAATTCCGGAGAACACTGATACACCGACTGCCAGGTACAGTAACAAGATTCCAACCTCTCTGTAGCTGTGCTACACAAAGAAACAAAAACATATTTTTTACATGTAAAATATCAGTAGAAACACTTCAGCACTTAAGTGCTTAAGTTACTGAGTTGCCTGAATTAGGTATTTTGACCCTTTAACAATAATTTCCATTTTTGTAATAATTGTAAGGTTTTAAAGATTTTATAGAATTTTTAAAGACAAGGTAGTCAAAAAATATGTGATTTATGGATTATCTGGTATCATCAGTTAAATTATTTACAGTTAGTACTGTTTATTATGTTAGTGGTTTTCAATCCTGATCTTGGGGACCCACATAACTGCGTCTCAAGACAAGTCTCAACACACCTGATTCAGATTAACATCTCGTTAAGAGAGAGCTCAATAAACTAAAGAGATGATGCTTCCCAATTTGCCTGTTTATGCTATGCCCTAAAAGTATTTATGTTTTTTGTGAATAAAAAGTACATACCATACAAATGAGTGAAGAGCAGATGAGTAAGTAAGTTTTACAACATACTACCATGTCAGAAAAAATGCTTTTTGAAACAACAGGCTGCTTTGTCGTAAAGCTACATCACATGCATTCTTTTACCATAAACTGGACTGTTTCATTACATTTCTGGTATTTATGTAAAGAAACTGACTTATCCAACCACCGGAGATAGCCCCAGGACAGATATCATTAATTTTTTTTTCTTCAAATAATTTGTAAGTTTAAAAGCCATTTGTTTCCAATTCACCTACTTTACTGAGTATTCCTTCATTGTATTATGGACTTGCCTTATGTTAATGTTCTGCCTGTTTATTGTAGAGTGACCATACGTGGACTATTTCCTGGACATGTCCTGGCCAGGCTTTCTATATTGCCTAAAGTATCCAGGTTTTGGATTTATTTGCCCTGCGCAGACTTATGTTATCACACCAAAGTACCGTATCACTATAGAAAAGGACGGCTCCTTACGATTTTGAATTGCTCTCGCAGTGCTTTGATGTCATAAATGTCATCAGCAGCGCTGCTTCAAGCCGAACACACTTAAAATGTACGCATCTTTGCATTGCTTTTACTGTTCTTTTTAGATCCCACCTTCTCGTGCTCGATTGCTGGATTAAGTAGCTACAATACCTGCATGTTTTTCGATCAGAAAGTATGAAAACAGGAAAACATATATTTTAGCCAAACCTTCTCACCCTAACTTTAATAAGCTCATCTGTGTCTTCATCTGACCTTACAACATTTTATATATTTTTACTGCATTCAAGCATTAAATCTAGCTTTATTGGGTGGTTTTTTTGCACACTTAATAAACAAACTCCAGCTAGTCCAAAATGCAGCAGCTAGAGTTCTGACTAGAACCAGGAAGTATGACCATATTAGCCCGGTTCTGTCAACACTGCACTGGCTCCCTATCAAACATCGTATAGATTTTAAAATCTTGCTTATTACTTATAAAGCCCTGAGTGGTTTAGCACCTCAGTATTTGAAGAAGCTCTTTTTGCATTATAGTCTTCCATGTCTGCTGTATACACAAAACTCTGGCAATTTGATAATACCTAGAATATCAAGATCAACTGCGGGCGGCAGATTCTTTTCCTATTTAGTGCCTAAACTCTGGAATAATCTACTTAACATTGTTCGGGAGGCAGACACACTCTTGCAGACCTATCTCTTTAACCTGGCTAACACACTAAAACATTTCTAATATTCAAATCCTTTCAATGATTTTTAGGCTGCATTAATTCGGTAAACCGGAACCGGGAACACTTCCCATAAAACCCAATGTACTTGCTACATCATTAGAAGAATGGCATCTACGCTAATATTAGTCTGTTTCTCTCTTATTCCGAGGTCACTGTAGCCACCAGTTCCAGTCTGTATCCAGATCAGAGGGTCACTGCAGTCACCCGGATCCAGTACGTATCCAGAACAGATGGTGGATCAGCACCTAGAAAGGACCTCTACAGCTCTGAAAGACCTACAGACCTTCTCTCCTAGATGGCCACCGGGACAAGACCACAGGAAACGGATGCACAGTGTGACTTTGCTGCAGCCTTGAATTGAACTGCTGGTTTCGTCTGGTCAGAGGAGAACTGGCCCCCCGACTGAGCCTGGTTCCTCCCAAGGTTTTTTCTCCATTCTGTCACCGATGGAGTTCTGGATCCTGGCTACTGTCGCCTCTGG
Source organism: Carassius carassius (assembly GCF_963082965.1). NCBI lineage: Eukaryota > Metazoa > Chordata > Actinopteri > Cypriniformes > Cyprinidae > Carassius > Carassius carassius. The sequence continues at coordinate 24,578,598 of NC_081764.1, read as the reverse complement.
CTTGCTTAGTTGGGGACACTTGATTTCCAGCGATATCGTCGACTTGATTGCAAAGATACTATTTAAACTGATCTGAGTTGAATAATGACATCACTGAATTCAATGATGAACTGCCTTTAACTGAAAATTGAGTGTTTACTATTGTCATTTTGCATTATTGACACACTATTTTCCTATTAAATGCTGTAAAGTTCCTTTAATACAATTTTTATTGTTAAAAGCACTATATAAATAAAGGTGACTTGACTTTAAAAGTAATGAAACATCACTGATCTTTGGCACATCCGCCATGTTCAGATTCTTTGATATTCGTATTTGTAATTTTAAACCAAAAGTGCTTGTGGACAATATTAATTGTTAGAGTGTGCTTGGATGTGCACTTAAAAAATACACTGCAAATAGTAGGCCATCAAAGTATCTTTGGATTCTCATTTCAATATATTGTATTGTGGGAGAAATTAATTCTAATCTTGAATATATTTAGGGTGAAAAGTGGGAATTGGGAAGCATGTTTTTTTTTTTAGATAAGAGTGACATACAAAATGTGGAGTGCTGTGGGTCTCACTTCAAGTCCAGGTTTGAACACCACTGCAATATGCAGCTTGTAAATGAACACGAACAGTGACAGTGAAATCTCACCCGTAGTGTAGCACCTAGTGACCTTAACCCTGTTGAATGCCTAGCCAGCTTCAGTACCCTGAAGATTCTCATCAGTCGCAAAACCTGGACTAGTTTTCCCAAGTTGTCCAGCTCCGACTCACTCCCAATGACCAGATCAAAAAAGATAGTGATGTAAATTGGCATCACTGAGATGATATCAATCAAGTTTAGAGGTAGCAGGAAGAACTTACGATGGTTTGGTGCAAGAATCATACGTGTTACTACCTCAAAGGTAAACCAGCAGATGCAGAACACTTCTAAAACATGCATAGTTGGGTCTTCAGTTGGATTACCATTTTCATCAAATATCTGGTACTCTGGAATGCTATTGATACACATTGTGGCAATTGATATTAACACCACACAAATGGAAAGCAAGCTGAAAAGTTTGCTCGGGATTGAATAACCTGGGTTTTCCAATGTTAGCCACAGACACTTCCGAATGTTTCCAAAACGCATTTCATGGAAGTGTTCAATATCTTTGTTCAGATCAGAAATCTCATCATCTGATGTATCCACACTGCTAACATCACTTTCTTCATCCCAGCTTTTATGATGTCTCTCCAGTTTACGATCAAGGTAACGGTAACTACAACAGCTGTCCAGGAAAAAATCACTTATGCCCCAATACTCTATTTCCTGAGAGAAGGAGAAAATGCACAGCTCTTCCATAATGTGCAGCTTGCCAGTCTGGTAGAAGTGCAGGACATAAGGGAAAAGGCCAGGGTTACGATCAAAGTAAAACTCTTTCTGTTGAACATCGAAGTCATCACAGAGCTGTAGAATATCATCTTCTGAGTCACAGGACAATAGCTGGCCAAGACGGGTGTCCGGAAACTTCCTCAGAATGCTTGAGCATAGAGTGTACCTCAACCCACCCACATTGATGTGTAAAAGGTTGTCCTTAGGATCCAAAATCCACCAAGTGTGTCTTTCCTTAACCATGATCTACCTATATGCTGTAATAGAAAAAAGCAACATTTTGTTTTAGTATGGCTGGCAGACATAATGGGTTCATTTCTGTGATTCATTTTAAAGTGTTAAAAATATTAATATAATTAATGCACCATAATTTTGCCCACTTCCTGTGGCATTTACTGTGTGCTGATGTTATATGCATGCTATTCAGCTCCACGAAACAAACCCTGTGATGTATGATGGAATTCTCATCTTATTCTGCAAACAATAATTCTTAACATAAAATATAAGTAACTCTTATATTTTACTTTCCATAATACTTATATACTTATATAATTTTCACTTATATAATTTTTCCGAAATTATTAAAATTTTACAAATGTCTGTAGTTTGTGTTGGATAAAGTACACAAATCATGTACTTGAGTAAAAGTACAGAAGGCTAAACGAATTACTCCTTCGAAAGTTTTTTTTCTTCTTTAAAAATGAATGATTAATAGACCATCATTTTTAATAATAATAATAATAATAATAATAATAATAATCATTATTATTATTTGCAATTCAGTATACTCCATCCTTGGTTTGCTCATAAAAAAAGTATGTGCACCTATGTCCAAAACACACAGCTCACATAATGCATTGTCAGTATCCATATACCCATTTGATCAACATCTAGTCTTTACTCTGTCTGATTTCTACTTCTGCACTTATTTCAGTTACTTATTTCAGATTATTGTACTTCCCCAACTGTGTGGCGACGAGTTTATCATTTGTGAGGTGCGCTGTTGCTGTGTTTAAGATATACTGTGATTGATTTGGACAATATAAAAGAGACTCTTATCTCTGCACTCACATATTTTTCAAGATGGAATTTATAGTTTTTTCCCTCCATGTGAGAAAGTTTTTCATATAGGCATCAGTGCAGTTTATTGTGCGTGGGTCATGAACTTTAAGATGCTTTGTTCCTGGGTTGGGTTCTTTAGAAAGATCAATTCCCAGCCTTCCTGATATCTAACCTCTGTGGTGCCTGAGGGGCCGCATGAGCAAAGGAAGTGAGGGACATGGAGAAAGGGGAGCTCAGGCCTTGTGTTTCTCATCTTCCCCTGGTCTGTCACTTTAGGCTATGAGGATGAGTGAAGGGTGGATAAATGGGAACAAGTGGTGTCTGACTTTACTGTTGGACTTTGCCACCTAGAATGGGTATTCAACAAGGCAACGCCGGCCTGCTTGCCCTTCTGTGGAGCATTCTGGATTTCCACCACAGTTGTGCAAGCTCATGTGCTTGTTAGTTGGTTATCTTAAACAGTGAGCCAAGATGAATCTGCCCTGCATACTACTGTGGCCTTGCAGGCCTATCAGGCAGAACTTCTGAAGAGCATGGACAAATGTTGTAGTGCTTTAAGTCCCTTAAGATTAGTGCCCAAATCAAAAGAAGGTCTATGGCTTGCATGGGAGTTCAGAAACTGAGATTCTAGATTAATTTATTGATAACTATTTGATTTAATCCTGGATTGTTCCGTTTTTTATCTCAGAGTTGTCACAGTAACAATTTCAAGTATTCTTGGAAGCAGATTTATGGACTACTTGCACAGCTGATTCCACATACTACTTATTTTGGCTCAGTCATTTTGCAATAAGATTTATTTATAAGAAACCCGCTTTTATCTAGCACATTTTAGGGCTGTCTGTTGAATACTTCAGAATATTTCCTTCTTCTGAACACACATTTTAGGTGGACTGAAGTTTCGAGAACTAGGCAGCAACATAGATCTACACATAGATACCAGCGTGTCCATTATCTTGGAACAGTCAACATTCTAAGGCTGCTCATCACTCATAATAACAAACCATTCAATTTCCATATACAGTAAATGCCATAACATTGTGCAAGCTATGGTTGTAAAATCCAGGTTCTCTGATAATCAACTGCTTTATAAGAGTTTAAACCAGTATTCTTTACCATACTATTTACCATATGCAGAATTACTTAACATTAATAATAAACGAAATCCTGTGAAAATCAGCAGCTTAATATTAGATATAGATATTCATACATGTTACTCTCAAGTGAGCATTCCAATATTACAGACAGCTTATGCATAGAAACAAAGAAACAGCTGCTAATGCAGTATCTATATATAGATTTCTATGGCCAACAGCATACAGTAAACATATACTGTATACTTGGAAACTAGTGAGCTGTTTTACTTAAAAAAAATAATAATAATAAATAATAACACTCATGAAGCTCTGGCCAAGTAAGTGATGTCTATAAGAAAATGCCAACCTCTGCTGCTCTACAGTTGGATAAAGTGTAATCATCATCTTTGATCCCCAATCACATTATATCATAAAATATGGTTAGTGTTGTAAATCAATCAGTAGGGTGTGGTGTAGTGCCAAGGTCATGGGTTTGGTTGCCAGGGAAAGCACAAACTGATAAAGAACTGATGTGTTCCTTGAATGCATTGTAAGTTGCTGTGGATAACAGTGTCTGCCAAATGCATAAATGCAAATTAACTACATCCTGCCGTTAAAGTACAAATATAGCTCACAACAAAAATAAATATTTACTGTCAAACACATTGAAGATTGGCGAACAGGCTGTCAGTTAATTAAGAAATAAGTTGTTAACTCACAAAATTAAAAAAAAAAAAAAGCCAAAAGTTTTCTGTGTGGTTCCTGTTTAGGGGTTGGTTAGGGTTAAAGGATAGAAAAATTGATTAGCTCAGTATAAAAACTGAGGGACTCTCACCTATATTGAGAGTCCCTGCAAACCTCATGTGCAAGTTTGTATGTGTGTGTGTGTGTGTGTGTGTGTGTGTAGGTGTATGTACGGATCAAGTTTATACTATGTATACGCAAGTTATACACAGGCGTGTATGCATACATTGCTAACATTATATGTATTGGTATCGATTTCAAATTAGTGTTTACGTGTATTTCATATATGTATTTTTGAACATCCAGTAGTATGCATGTGTATGCGAGTAATTTATAGATGTATATGCACGTGTTTCATGTATGTATTTATAAGCGAAGTTTGCATTTAAATCCTAAGCGTCGCCTCAAAGAATTACTTTTTCTCATATTAAACTCAGAGTAAAATTCAAATGTAAATCTGATTTGGCCTAGCCCTAGACATTTGCAAAGAACTGTATCAAACTGAAAGCATATCAATGGCCACTCACTGCTGTTCTTAAATGCATATCGCTATGCTTTTAAACACAATAAATCATTCAGGTTCCATTTAATCAACACATTTTGTTCATTTATCATTATACTGTATGCGCTTCTGTATAACCTTATTTTAAATATACTTCCCGAAAATTTTTTTTAATGTAATAAAAATCAACAAGATATGTAAAGCAAATATTGTAGCTATCTCTGCTTTTAATATGTTCTCCCTTATATATCAGCATATAGTTCTAGAATTAAAAAGAAAACCTACCACACAGATGTCACTGTTTGTTCTCCACTTGTTTTCTTTCCACGTTTGTTTACGGCACCAGTGTAAGATGTCATTAAGTATCAGTCCATTGATCTATAGTAATCTAAGTTCACCGACTTTGTAAATAGCCTATTGTATTTCTCTGATATCGGTTTATCTCTTCGCTTCGCCAAAAACTGCTCCTTAGTCGACATTAGCTCATTTTCCCTCCGCTCCTGCTGCTTCGATGTGAAATGATGCGCATTTGTCCAGTCAGGCGCGGAAACACACCCTAGCAGTCAAACACTGCAGTTCACAGGAACGTCTATTCTTGAATGAATGCATCTGAATTTCCTGTGAATCTTTAAGTCAAGTTTAGGGGCAGAAAAAAGTTTATGTTATGGATTATTATTATTATTATTATTATTATTACCATTAATTTATTAGGCTGATTGAGACTATACTGTTTTTAAACTGATTTACAGATTAATATTGTGACCCCATGAGGTGTATTCGGTGTCATGCTTACTTTTTCCCTTTTCCTATACTCTCATACACTTGTTTTGCTGCTTCAGAAGTCCATATTATTCTTTTATTATGTTGGCTTCCCCTTTAACTGTAACTCTTTATTGTAATTGGCACATTGTCACAAGAATTCTACCATTCCCCTGACAACCACAGTCACCACCCTCACCGATTGAGGGAAGACAGTGAGTGGAATAGACACTTTCACTGTTAAAGCCACTGTTAAACACTAAGATTCCGTCAACACTGAAGAACTGTTTTTTGTTTATTTTTTTCAAACCTAATTTTAAGTTTAGAGGCGCACCTTCCTTTTGAGGAGGAACCTTTTAAAAATGTAAGTTTTCTTTAAAGAAGCAGGTGACCATTGGAGCTCAGTAGCCTGTAGCGAAGCAGAGATCTGTAGGCTCTGTACATGTTTCAACTTATACTCTGCCCATGCCATTAGGGGAATGTGAGACTTAATTGAATCTCCTCATACTGAGTGCCAAGATTTGAAATCCCCCAGGAACTCTATGCAGACCTTTCCTGTCAGACAGCGGAATCCAGGAGGGCTTTTAGTATCATGAATATCAATGTCTGAAAGGAGGTTTGCAGGTCTTGTTCTAAATGTTACAAATTTAAGGATGATCAAATTTAATGGTCCACTAGTTTCAATGTTCAACCTAGAGAAGTGTAAATCATTTACCAGCATATTATACATACTACAACTGAACAATACAGACATTAATGTACAAGTTAGGATGTTTTTATATGTATGTTTTTATAGTGCTGGTAAGAAGCTGATAAGTGCTTGCTAAAATGGATTACATAAAATACACATACACACAGACTAATAATGATATATTTTCTGTCATTTAGCATGAATGAAGTTGCTTCAAGGGATTCAACAATAGTGATAGTATACTACGTCTTTAGGACTATATTTATTTAACCTTCACTTTAAAAATAATGATGATAAAAATAATAATAATAATAAAAAATACTAGCAGCTGTGGTTGCCAGAACTGTATCATACAAAATATGGTAACAACATTTTAGGTTTTACAGACTTAACTTAAATTCACAATAAAATAAAAAAGTATTTTATTGAAGTACTAATGTCTGATTTTTTTATGTTGTAATTCACAGACATCCACTAAAAACAGGTGGTGATAAGAAAATCACATGAAGAATCATAGCTCATCACAAACACAAAGCTTTTGCAATTCAATATTTAGTAAAAAAAAAAAATTTGTGCCTTATTGTGCTCTGGCAATATTGCCAAACCTATAATACAGTTAAACGTATATGACTTATTACATACATTGACAATTAACATAATATATATATATATATATATATATATATATATATATATATATATATATATATATATTAGGAAATATTTGTGGGTGGAGGAATGAACAACCTCACATACAAATACTCAATTGCTCCTGGGCCTACTGCTTCAGATTCATTGTGTGTGTGTGTGTGTGTGTGTGTGTGTGCATGTGTGTGTGTGTGTGTGTGTGTGTGTGTGTGTGTGTGTGTGTGTGCACTACTCACTGCTGTGTTTTACGCACTTAGATGGGGGTTAAATGCAGAGGAAAAAACTTGGCCTCTGCAGGTCATGTTGTCACTTGAATAAATGATCCAACAGTGGCAGAAACTGGTTATTATTATTTTTATTCTGTTCAAACTTATATGCTTATTTGCAATCCTGTAATGATATGTTTCATGACATGTGGACCAGGTAGACATTAATAATTTATATATATTTAAAATAAATAACTTTGCATTACAGAATACAACTTTTTTATTTTTTTCCCCTTCTGCAGTACCGCTTAACACTCCATCCCAGTAGGTGGCGAAAATGCACCAACAGTTGATTGCCAACCGCAATATAAACTAGAAGTAGAAGACACGCTACTGTGCAGTGAATAAGCATTTTAGCTCATTCGTCGTAGTTTTAAGACGTCACTGCATACTTAAAGTTTTACTTCCAAAGAAAAAATATTTTTGGCTGTACGACGTACACAAAACGTAAAGTTTTATTTTATGCGACAGAGACAATGATGAAGTTCTTTCTGGAGGGCGTGGAAAAGTTTGTTGTTATCACGTGATAGACCTCTAATGTTTGATAAACTATTTCTTTCATAGCCTCTAGTTCTTTGGTTTCGACGTTCCACGGTTATTTCTTAAATAATGCCTCAACCGAAATACAGAAAGATTGCTGTATTGGGGTATCGTTCAGTTGGTGAGTGTTTGATATATATATTTTTTCAGTAGGAAGTATTTGATGTTAATCGCTTAATGTGGTCGCTAAGTTAGCAGAGTTCTTACAGCTGTATAGCGTTAGTGAATTTAATTTCAGCTGTTCTCTGTTTTCCAGACACTTTGTTAAGTTAATTTACTCATTTATTTCGACACTGACAATAAACTTCAAACAGGTCACCAGCATTTGGAAATATAATGGAGAAGCACATGGTGCTGGCAGGGATTAGCAACGTGCAGATCTCATCACACGGGGATCACAGGAGATCGTTTTCAATCATTTGCCAATCAAAAATCGAATATGATCAATTGGACAATTCTAGTAACATCTTGCTATGTCTCAAAAGTGATTTGTAACACGTCGCAGTTTCTTTTTAGCTAGTTATTAGCCAGTTACTGCCACTTTCTGTTCCACCTTAAACGACTCTTTCTGTTCACATTAACGTGTAGATGGCGTGTCCATATTGGGCTTTACAGTGCGTATTCTCGGTCACTTTCAAGGGTACGTTTAAATGTGACACTGTAGTTTTAAGACCCCATAATGATTTTGAAACAATAAAAAATGATTCGAGTTCGAATTGGGAGGCTTTTTGCCTCTGCCAAAGTTTTAACTCGTTACTGTACCAATCTATTTAATGTACCCAAAATTGAGACAATATATAAGTAAGTTTAGTTTCATTATCTGCTGGTGTGTAGTAACCGTTTCTTGTCATCGTCAAAGATGAGCGCAATGTGATGGCTGATTAAAAAAAAATATATATATATGTGTGTGTGTGTGTATATATATATATATAAAATACACACACACATAGAAAGTTGTCTTAGTTCAGTTAATTTTTTTTCTTTAGTTAGGGAAGTGTATATTTGTGGATGAACGTAAACCTCCGTATAACTTTATATTGCGCACCTGGCGGATCTTTGAAATCCTTTTAATATTCGATGTATTGCCTTCTAAAGTGGCAGATCTTGTGGTATTGTTTGCTGACTGGTGCCTTTAGGTCTGTGAGGTCACATTTAGGTAATGTGCGAAACAATAATGTTAGATGTATCCATTAAAATGAATTGGTTTATTTAAAAAAAAAAATCTGTAGATTTCTGTAGAACGAGGAAACGGCAGCTTATTCTCTATTATTCCATACTGTATGTCATATTAATGGTTTCAAAATGTGTAATTTTACAGTGAATTAAGCTCTTTATCAGACCTTAGTGTCATGTTTAACGTACCCATGAAAATGGCATGAAAGTGACTCAGAAACCTTTACAAATTGGGCTAAAGTTTTAAAAGTAATAAAAAGAGCATAAGTTTCTCACAGTACATTACACATTTTCATGCGTAGTTAGTGTTGTTCTTAACCTGCATATACATGTGTGGCTTGATCAGTCAGCAGCTTTCTCAACACCTTTCTGATACTTTAGTTATCCTTTTTTTTCTCCATTATAATAAAATAATAGTTTATGATTATCATTGTACATTCAACACCCTTATAATAGATGGCACATTTCTGTTACTAATCATTGTTAAACACTGCTTTGATAATTATTTTGAATTATTTTACAACAGGAAAGTCCTCCCTCACGATACAGTTTGTAGAAGGACAATTTGTAGATTCCTATGACCCTACTATTGAAAACAGTGAGTACTGGAATACTTTATTAATATGCTGTTTTACTAGCATTCTTAGCCTGCATGATTCTAAAATGCCATAATGGGAAAATAAATGTAGTGGCTAGCAATTAGTATATGCTACTAAGTTTTAAGACCATTATAAAATATAGAGGCATTTAACTGCATTGTATGCAAGTATGAGAGTTGACAGGCCTTTTTCAATCATGTGCCTTTTTGCATGTGAAATGAACTTGTCTCGTAATCTGTATAACAACGTAGTGTAACCAGTTTTGTTTATTCATTTTCACTTTTTATTATTTTTTGTATTTATCTTCCAGTTTAGCATAAATGTTACATTTAATGTTTTGGTAAATTTAGTGTACATTGGAATTCTATACATTTATCTCTTGTATATATAACTTATGTAATAATGTTAATTATTCATTAACAAACATTGTTACGTAATGTTTAAAAGATCATTAGTTGTTCAAATAGAAATTAGTCATATACTGTTATATTCATATGAATGTTAATGAACCACTTACAGTATGTAAGTATAATGTTGTTTGTTAAGAAGTAATTCAAATTTTGTTAGCGTTGCAAACATTTTTATTTTCATCAAGTTATCAGTAATGACTACTATGTAGTGACACCTGTCAGGTTAACTAAATGGAAAACTTGAAAACAAAATTTCATATGTATATATTTCTGAATTAAGTTGTTCTGAATTCTTAATTCAGTTTTCAGTTCCTGCTTGTGTGCTGTGTGATCTCTATAGCCATAGTGGAAATTGTATTAAAACCAAAAATACCTATGAAGGTTCTGATATCCTCAATTCAATTTCTGTTTGCCTTTAAGCTTTTAATAAAATGGTGTCTGTGAATGGCCAGGATTTCAATCTCCAGTTAGTCGACACTGCTGGACAGGTAATAAACACCCCACCTTTCTGTGAAAATCTTTCTTTTCTTTTTTTCATACCGGTTGTCCCCCTCCCCCTTTCTGTTTAGGATGAGTATTCCATTTTCCCCCAGTCTCATTCTATGGATATTCATGGTTACGTTCTGGTGTATTCTGTCACTTCAATGAAAAGGTCAGGTTTTTTTTTTTTACTTGCACTGTTATCATCATTTTGTTGTCATAAAACTGGACTGTTTAAATGTTTGGTGTGTTTTGATTTTTTAAGGTTAATGTAAATAAACAAACTTGCATGCTTGTGTAATCTCTCTTTTATTATTTTGTTTTTAATTCTTGGACTATATACACCTTGCTGTTTTTTGCGTTTATCTTTTGTTTTCTTCAGTATTCTGACTTTTACCTGGGTTAATGATTTGTTTTTCTGCCTGCTGTCACGTCACACAAGTAGTTCTTTCATTTTTGAGTATACTCCATTGACCATGAGCTTGTATGCATGCATACTATAAGTCTACGACTGATTTTTAATACTTGACTTAGTTATCTTCATACTGTTTCAAACTTTAAAAAGGTATTTTTTGTACCTAATTTTTATTTTGTATTTTTCCATCATCTTTGGCCATTTCTTAAATTGACAGCCATACTGGAGCTAACCATTTTCAGTGCCATTGTTGATAGACATAAAGTCTTGACTATTTTGCAGCCTTCAAATTTATGAAAACCATTCCAGATCAGTCATAGTCTCAGCTTCCAGCTTCTTATATATAAACTGCCTATCTCAGTACAGTTATTTCAATGAGTCTTGTAGAGAGTAGGATCATTTTTTCAATACTAATTCATAAACATGGCTTATAGTATTTTTAATCGCACTTACTCCAGTGTAAGTGGAGTGTGATCCACTCTGTGAGTGATTTATTGTACTTCAGTTTACCAATATAGAGGTATGTCAGCCCATGTGCACAACGACAAGGTAGCTAATTCAAAATTATATAATCAAATTATTAAACATTTTCTGTTTTTGTTGCAACTACAGCTGCCACAGGATTTGGCTTGCTATATATACCATAATATAACTTACAATGTATTTAAGTACATCAGCCAAAAATATCAATAGAATGCTGTAACAATGAGCTCTGGCTCAAGCCCCTTTCCCACCATAATGGATCCAGTGCGGATTACTGACCAGTGTTCTGGGCTGGAAAAATCGATTCCACTCTGGCCTTATGGTAGTCTTTCTGAGCAGTGTAATAACATTCCATTCCATTACTCCGTGATAGAGGTTGAGTCTGCATGTTCAGTTTCAGTTTCTCTTCAGCAAGTACAGAAGAGGGTACCGACAGTTTACCGGAAGACCTGTTGGGACACAGGAATGACTCCCGGTATCTGTGAACAGCAGAAGGGCTGCTTACACAAACAATGATGCATCAAATTTGTTTTTGGACTGGTTATGTTGTCACTTAAACAACACACATATCATCTTTTCCATTACATAAGTGTGTGGGAACACAGGGCTAGTTCTAGACAGGCTTCAATTTGCCCAGTGAAACACTGTGTACGAAACACTGAATTTATCTTTTCTAATATTTGATATTTGTCAAAACCATTGCAGATACTATGACACTAGTAACACACTCAATATTGGCTGAAAAGGACATTTTTTAACCTCTTATTCTGATATGTTTTTTTCCCTGAGTGTAAGGGCTTAAATGCTGATCTGAATGCTTTTTTTTGAGACCAATATAATGTAAACAATCCGCTCTGTTTTCAGTTTTGAAGTTGTGCAGGTTCTTCATGACAAGCTGCTTGATATGGTTGGAAAGATACAGTAAGTGAGGTTTAAAATGTGAACATGGTTTAAAATATTACATAAGGTCATAAAACATGTAGCCATAAATGTTGCATATTTACCCAGGGTACCTACTGTTCTAGTTGGAAACAAAAAAGACCTTCACATGGAAAGGTAAGCATATACTATATTTTCCACCTTTTGTATATTTTTAGGGACCAGGCACTAAAACTGTATTATATATGTTTTTGGTGGTGATGGCGTTGTTTTATTTTTATTTATATTTATCTGTTTAATATGACTTATTTAGGGAACAGTGATTTTACATCACATAGACTCCAAACATGGTAGAATTGTCCCAAATCCTCCTACTACTCAGACATACATACATGCATCAGTCTGACAGGTGGCGCTATAATAAAGCCTTTTACATTTTTGCCATAGGACATGTATACCAATTTTACCCAGGCCATATTGCCTTTCAGTCATTTTGAATAAAGATTCTTCAAACTTATTATAGTTCATAGGGTGTTTGTCCAATTTGGACAACATTCAACATCAGATGTTCTTGACAGCTTTAAAACAAATTCCAATAATTAGTAGACCAATGTGTTTTCTGTGGTAAACATGCTTGCATATACTAAAAGATTATTAATTTAGGAACTCTCTTTAACTTATTTAACTCTCGCTCTCTCTCAATTTAGAGTGATTAAACCAGAAGAGGGGAAGAAGCTAGCTGATTCTTGGGGTGCTGCTTTTATGGAGTCATCTGCTAAGGAAAATCAGGTAACTTTTTTTTTAAATTATTATTTATCATCTTTTGCTTTACAGTTGTTTACAAAACATGTAATAGACATTTATGCAATACACAATTTCCTTTTCTGTATATTATGGATATTTGTCTATATGTTCTTCTTTGTAAAAGAACATTCATTTTACAGACAGCTGTAGAGGTTTTCAAGAGGATTATTCTGGAAATGGAAAAAGTTGATGGAAATGCCCCATCAGAGGAGAAGAAGTGTGCTGTGATGTAAGGCATGCAGTAAACTCACATGCTGAAGTTAAGAGACACCTCACCATACCATGAATTATAACGGAGCAGTTCAGTAACAGGTCCACTCCTGATGAATTATTTCCAAATGCAGTCAGATATTTAAGCAAATCAGTGCTGTTCAAAACCAGTGTCAGCAAACATTCTTCCAAAATTACATATTCAGTATTGGGAATTAAATGTTAATACTATTTGAGGCTGAAATTACTGTAAAAGGTTTTACTGAGAAAAAAAAAAGAGAAAAAAGTCCCACCTCTGTTACTTTCAGCTTTGTTGACTGACATTTACTGTTTAATCTGACAGGTACTAACCTGTTTGCAATCTACTATCTCAAATGGGCAGTAAACCGTTGCTCTTATTTTGATTTAGATTTTTTCTTTTCTTTTTTGTTCCCTTTGATAAATATTTACTAATTTTACTTGTCTTGAGTAACCAGTGTTACTCAAATGTGTATCAGTTGTCCATTTAAATTTAGTTCATATAGTGACTGTCATTAAGACTGCACATATTAACAACTCAGCGCTGTGCTCCTTCGTTCCTCTTCCTAGTGGAATGTGTAAACGGTGTGGGTGTGTATATATAATAGGATTTAAAACGGCACCCTAAAAAGATCCCCTGTTCCCACTGGTGGTTTTATACACAATCAAGTGACTACAAGAACTGTATTCTTTCTAAACCTTCAGTATGAAGTAAACATGAGTACTTTAATACTTTGTTAGAATTCGATTCATGAGATTCAACCTTTTTTCATTTGTTGGAAGTGTTTTGTTTTGAATCAGAAATTAGTTTGGTTACCTGTAACAGTGCCCTACATGCATTTTATGCCACTGTGAACATAAATCTTTACATGGTATATAAAAGTGTTTGTTAGGAAAATACACCATTTTAGTATGATGCTGAACTTCATACAGACCATTTGCCATTCGTGAGGGCTTAGTCTAATATTTGCATTGTTACAAAGGATCAGTCAATTCATCATCAACAATTTTCCCCTGTGGAGGCATATGAATTTAATCTTCACTTAAAAAGCAGGGTCACAAACAATACCTCTGTAGATCAGTTTAAACTGATAATGCACCGGTTACCCAAAAAAAAAAAAAAATGTTCTAATGCAGTTGTAATGTCTTTTGCATCATCGTCCCTGCTTCCTATTTAGTAACTCCTTAGTGATATTAAATGGCACCATGATACAAATACTATCAGAAATGTCCTGACCCTTACTACTTTGAATCAGCACCACTGAAGTCCAATGTTCCTTTAAAATCTGCACCTCATTTACCTGTGAAGTTCAGGCTGCCAGGTTTTTCGTTTTTATAATTTTGACAACCTTCATGATAATTTTAGGGACTTCTGTATATGGATTTTTTTTGTATGTGGACAAAAATAAACATTTAAAGAATTTTGTGTTTTTTGTTTGTTTGTTTGTTTTGTTGCTTTCAAAAGTTTCAAAAGTTGGGTTTCTCACATCACAGTACCACCACAAGGCATCTTTGGAGAGATTAACTTGTCACCAGTGTTGGGGAGTAACTAGTTACATGTAACGGCGTTACGTAATGTAATTACAAAATTATTGTAACTGTAATTAGTTACAGTTACTAAGAAAAAATGAGTAATTAAATTACAGTTACTTATGAAATTTTTTACGATTACAAAGGGGATTACATTTGAATATTTACACACATCCACATACAGATTTAACTGATTTCTTTCCCAAATTGCACTGACTATTCTGAGACATACCGCCCTAATAATTTCCGGGATGCGGAAATACAGTCTGGTTCGTAGAATCCAGTCATAAAAACGAAATGCCTAACGCGGACGGATTATGCCACATTTTGGATCACTAAATCAAAAGTAGGTCAGTACACTTGAATCAAAACATGACATGGACTAGTGTCTGTGAATATATAGCCCCAAAAATGCAATATATGACTTGCAAATTCTGCGTGTCTGTGGAAATCAGGCGCGGACTGGACACCGCGGGAGAACCGGGACAATTCCCCGTGGCCTGGCAGCCGATTTTGCCCGCTATTTAATATCATTATTGTATAATTGCCTGCCGAATGTACTAAAGCGATCATTTGCGAATCCGCCATTTGATAATTAAATCTCTAATAAGTCATGAAGTGTTAGTCATGACTCGCGCGCTCTCCGCGCCTCCGCCAAACGGTAATCAATGCGAGAGAGAGAGAGTAGAGTTGTGACGTTCGCGAACGAACCGATTCTTTTGAACGGCTCATAAACATGAACGATGGGAGCCGAGTCGCGGCTGGAGGGGAGCCGTTCTTTCTGTCGTTCTTTTTTCCTATGCGTATTTCACACAGATGCACACAAATGAGCTCCTCCGCGAGACAGAACAGTTATAGGGGTAGGGGCGCACCCAGCGCAGGCCAACCCTTTATAGCGTGATGATATTAGTTATTAGTTGTGCATGTTCATTGCAGCCCACTTTGTTATTGTTCATTGACTTGAAGGGGCTGATGTCCTATTTGCAAAGTTTACAGTAGTAATAGTATGTAGTATGTAGACATTTCCATTTTATTTATTCTAATTTTATCTACTTTCAATATTTTTTGTTTTCTATCAAAATGTTCTTGTGTGATAACAATGTTCTTGTGTGAAAGTATTTGTAGTAAAAGCTGTTTTGCACAGAAATTCATTGCAGCCGGCTTTGTTTTTGATGTTTATTTGAGTAGGTATTGTATGAATAACATAAGTCAACGTAGCTTTACACACACACACACACACACACACACACACACACACACACACACTTTGTACTAAAGGTAAATCCAAAATAGTGATGTCACTGTCTAAGCAGAGGGATTTGTGCAACCCTATGGAATATAGTCCACACATGACAAACGAGGTAATAATCAATATTTCAGAATAATTCAAACTCAGATATTGGTGTGTGATATCTGAGTTTTAATTATTTGACTATATTGACTATTTGACTATATATATATTCTTTTGAACGGCTCTTTGAAAGGAACGGATCGCGAAGATCCGGATCCCCTCAAAGAGCCATAAATCCCATCACTAAGAGAGAGAGAGAGAGAGAGAGAGAGAGAGAGAGAGAATAGAGTGAATTGCTGGAGCAGAGAAGCAGAACTACTGTTCAGGGTTTCAGGTCAGTTTCATCTGTAAAGATACTTTTTTGTCTTTGTTTTTTTATGTATTTAATCAAGCAGCAGCACGTTGCTCATCAGTCATCACTCAAAATACTATATAAAGGACATCATTATTATCTGTTGTAATGTTACAGTAGGAATTTAGCTGAAAAAAAAATCAGATTTTTTTTTATAGGTTTAGGGGGAGCTACGACAGACAACAACACAACCCTTACGAAAATTAACATTTTAATATTTAACTATAAATCCAGAGAAAATTGTTACTATTTTTTAACTGTGATAACCAAAAATGTAAAATTATTTTACAAATGTATTTATTTAAAAATAAATACAAATCCATTTGCAAAAAAAAAAAAAACAAGGTTATTTTACTTTTATATAGGCTAATAAAAGCATGGTAATTTTTTGTAAGGGAAAAACATGACTCGTGTACAGTATTAGGATTTTTCTATAAAAATATTGTAGTATTGTAGGGTATTGTATTGTAAAGTATAGTTTTGTTCAATCTTGAGTATTAAAGTCACGAGAGAGATGGATAACAGGGCAAAATAAAGAGACTGAAGAGAAAAATGGAAGTGAAGGTGCAGTTCAGGAGAAAACTTTTAATTATTTTGCATGTCCCCAAATTAAAGATTTAAACCTTTTTTATGTCAGGTCCATACAAAAAAATAGTTTTGTCCATGAATTTGTTTGTATGAGTTTGAATTTTCCAGTCTGAATTTTTTTCCCAGTCCGCCCCTCCTGTAAATTAATGGCAAAGACATGGTTTCATTTACTACACATAGGCCTACTGAAGCTCGCACTGTTTTCAACCCCTGCTGCCTCAATATAGGAGTACACGAGCACATAAACATAATTTCTAGAACTGCTCTGTGTCACTTCATGTGCATTTTACTTATTTTGAGAAAACTATCATCATATACAAAGAAACAGCAGTTTAAAAAAAACACCAATGTTTCAGGAGTTTATTACACAGAATACGTCACATGCTTATTAGATAACTGTATTTAAGTTGATGTATATGATTTTATTTATTATTCTTTAATTTTCACAAATTTAGAAAAGTAATCAAAAAGTACTCAAAAGTAATTAGTTACATTACTTTAATAAAGTAATTGAAAAAGTTACACTACTATTACATTTTAAACAGGGTAACTTGTAATCTGTAACCTATTACATTTCCAAAGTAACCTTCCCAACACTGCTTGTCACACCGAACATAGAAGTTATGTTGATGTCACACAGGTGGATTAATAACTCCTATCCCACTGGTCACAATTATGTCCAACCATAGAACACAATTTTTCACATACTTTTCTATATTTTTATTTATTATTAATAATTTCAAAAGGTTAATAATGACACATATTTTTGGATGTTTTCATGTCTAGATAAACATTTGATTTAAATGGGTTAATGTCCAGATGTTTGATTCCATTGAGGGTTCCCTCTATGTCATAATCTGGGATTCCCAATGTAATGATGGAAATTCCTGATTTAGTAAAAATTCTCATTATTGACTTGCATTATGGGATTGAATCGGCACACTTGATAATATTCACTATGGTCTTAGACACCAATGCAAATGGCTGTTACCTCAAATTGTGCATTATATAAAGTACAGCAGTAATTTTAGATGTGTTTAATTTACATTACAACTATGCAGTGAAACACAAGCCTTGGAATACACACGTCTATGAGACTGCCTCTGCCATACATGGTGAGTATTGCTGGTGCTGAAATCTTACTCCCCACCTTTCTTCCAGTCGTTTGTTATACAGAGATTGTTATACCCACAACTAATCCTTAGCATAGTAGAGAAAACCAAGGGAGTCTTGATAGTTTGCAGTTAATAGTTGAAATGGTTTTTGAGGTGACTTGAAACGGTGTCCACACCTCAGATTTTCTTGCACTTCTTTCTAGAAATCTTAAAGTGCATTGACTCGAAGGTGACCAGGCCAGACATTGTCTCTGTGCTGAAAATAACTAATACACCTCTCCCCAAAGCAAGGAGGTACACAACAAAGGTGGGTTCCCTCAAGTTAATGTGAATGAGAGTGAGGTAATGCGTAGTGAGTGTCTGTGATCATAGGGAACAAGGATTCATCAGTGTATCACAAGAAGTAGCGACAATAATTTACCCACAAGTGATTGCACATCAATCCAGAACTACTAGAATAGGCTAAAATAAACAGAGACAAGTTAGTGAGACTCCAGTGTTTTTATTGAGTTTAATTAGTTCCTGGTGTGCTTCATTCATAGCTAAGTAGATGTGATGCAACAGTTATAATACAACTATTATGATTATAGGTCACGGAAGAATACACATTCAGTATAACCAAATCATGTTATTTTCATATTAAACAGGCATTTATGACTCAATTTAAGCCTTTTGGGTATGACCGATTACATTATAATAAAAACATATAAAGTACCCCAGGCATACACCATGACCCCAACTATTTTTTTTTTCTTCTTTATATAATCAAACTCCTCCTAAGGTATTTTTGAGATCTTCATTAAATTTGGCTTGGACCATCTTTAGACCATGCTGACAAAAATTAATAAAAGATGCATTTTTGATGCATCAAACCACTCACATGACCATTCAGGCTTTTTGAATAAACTGTTCTCACATAGCGCATCAAAATTTTATGGCAAGATTTAAAAACCAAACTCTGGTAGCTGCTACAGTGCACATGAACATTGGTTCTGTCATAAGATAACAAAAAGAGAAACATATATAGCAAGGCATGGTTTTAAATCCAAAAGCAAGATATTACAGCTTTGCATGAAAACAGAATTGTATATCCTTAAGAACAAAAGGCACAATAAAAGGCCCTGAGGTAACGAGGCCACAATGGCTTTATGTCCAAAATACTACAAATGCCAAGTTTTCAAACCTTGAATTCAAGTGCAACCTTATAGCCATTCATAAATATCTACTGCCAAGGCAAATCAGTTATTCTGAGGCATTTGCCCCAAATCATTCAGAAGTAAAAAAAAAAAAACCTTGTCTAATAACAAAAATGACTTAAGTAAAAAATGAGTGCAGGACATGGACTGCTGTTCTGTATAGATTAGCTCTGTTTAAATGAATCTTTACAGTTTTATGTATTTGAGTGATGCAGTTTAAAAAGAATCTAGAGACAACAAAAATGAATTCAATGCAAAACAAACACACATTAAATTATTTTTAAAAGTGTTCATTAAAAGAACAACGAATGTTTTACATTACCACTGCCCAAATTGTTGCCATTTCTAAAACTACCACAAACAAATGACTGTCTTTGCCTGGCTTAGTTCAAATCCTGAAGGTCTAAAAAGCAGTCAATCACTGCAATCATTTCAAGAGAAAAGTATTTTAAGTGTATAACACTGCTAAAATAAAACGATCCATTAAAATGGGTAAATAAATCATTTTCCCTCAATCTCCTTTATGTTCCAAGAAGTGTAATCTCAAGCATTTTTTTTTTAATATAATTTTCACTTTCCTTCCCCTCTCTATTCTTCCCAATTACAGTACAAATGTGCAACATGCAAAAAGTAAGAGGAAGATGAAAGACAGCAAAAATTAAAATCTAAATTAGAAAACAAATGGACAAACTGTATTATTTGGTCTGTAGAGAACAAAGTAAACAATGGAAGGCTCAGATAATGCCATTAGTGCCACGAAGGCCGACCCCACGTGCAAACTGCTCCAGCAGGCCTGAGATGGCACTGGAGGGGCTTGGAGACGATGACTTGAGTCCTACTGTAGAGCTATAGGCTGCAAGGAACAACTCCCTCACTGCCTCCAATCTCACTTGCCTGTCAGGTACAAATGTGCACCTAGAATTAAAAAGAGAAAAGACAAATGGCATTTATCGTCACATTCTCTCCCTTCACTTAATCGCCAAATTTGTTGTGCCTTCATTTAGACCTTAAAGTATCATACATTAACATATTTCTGGTTTTAAAAAAGTAATATTTAAAAAATCTGATCATGATATGAGAAAAACGTAAAGAAGGTAAAACTCAAATTAAATGGTGAGCACTGGCACAATTTAAGATTACACAAAAGGGGCAATTTCTGGAATGTCTTTGTTTTTTTTCTTTGGAATAAATTTGGTTTACTACATAATGACTGATGTGTGTGTGTGTGTGTTAATATGTTAATCTCCTTCTGCACTATCTCAGCACGTACTGCTTCCGGGTGGGAAGAAAAAAAAGCACATTTGGGGATGTTCTGTGTGTGTGTGCGAGGGACGATGATGGCGGATGCGTGTTAATGTTGCTGGAGTCAAGAATGAAAGAAGTTATGTAAACGTTGTGTTTATTTTGTGGCTCATGGTAGCAGAGGATGGTTGTGAAGAATGGCAGCTAGTTATAAAGTTCTGCCGAAGTTTGATGAAGCCAGACCATACGAGTGCTGGAAAGTTTCAATTAATATTTGGACGTGGGTTAGCGACCTCGACAAAAGGAAACAAGCTTTTGTGGTTGCATTGAGGCTTGAGGGGAGAGCTTGTGAAACAGTGATGCAAATACCTGCAGATGATTTGGACAAGTGATAACGTTATGACAACATTAATGGCAAAGTTTGATGGCATGTTCCTAAAAGAGGAAAAGGCAGTGAATATGAAGCCTATTCTTTCTTTTTTATAATGGCATAATGAAAAACAGTTCAGTTTCCAATGAGGACTACATAATTGAATTTCAACAGTGATGCAACCGGATGAAAAGGTATAATATGACACTTCCTAAAGCAGTGTTGGATTTTAAGCTTTTAGATACGGCTTGTCTTGACGGAAAAAAAAAAACTGACAGCTAGCACTGACGGCCTGCACAGAGTTAAAGTTCTCCTCCATGAAGTCGGCTCTCAAAAGGATTTTCAGAGTGAAAACGACAGGCTAATCAAATGGAATATAAGTTTATCAGGATGTGGCATTTTTCACAGAACAAAGACCTCAAGGAAGAGGAAAATGGAATTCAATATCGCAAAGTGGGCAGCCAAAGCAACCATTACTGGGTACTAATCCACTGGATACATTCAGTAATAGATCCAGATGTGCTATTTGCCAGTGTGCATTTCATTGGGCTAAAGACTGTCCTCATAAGAAAACTGAACAAGTACGAATAACTGAAGATGCAAATATGAATGTAGAAGAATGCAACATTACATTGTTTACAAAGACCTCTATGTCAGATGCGGAGATATTCATAAATGAATCATTCGGATCAGCGATTATTGACACAGCTTGTCCCCATACTTTGTGTGGGGAGAAATGGCTTGAATATTATATTGATGGTCTCACCCAAGATGAAATTAATCTGCTGATGAAAACAGAAACTCCAAGTTGCAGACCATTTCGGTTTGGAGATGGGAATTTGGTATATTCCACAAGAAATGTGAAACTACCAGCTAAAATAAGACTGGCAAAATGTCAAATTGAAACTGAAGTTGTCAAGGTTGACATTCCACCTCTGCTGAGTAAAACATCCTTGAAGAGAGCAGGGACCATTTTGAACATAGAAAAGGACAGAGCAGTAATGTTCAAACAATCCCCTTGAATTTACCAGTTCAGGACATTACTGTATAGGTATCATAGACAAAGAAGTTAAAGTAAGTCAAAATGAAGAGGAGGTCCTAACAGTGACAGAAAATATGTCTACAGAAAAGAATCACAGAATCCTTCCGAAGCTCCTTAAGCAGAGTTTGGTCACGCGTTGGCAGACAGGCTCATCCACAGTTCAGGAAATAAGAACAAAGAGTGTCAATATATTTTACAACAAATAGTAAATGAATGAAATATGCAGAAATTATAAAAAGACAAAGCCAAAGCCTACTATGGAGTTACCCCTAGCTTTGGAGTATAACAAGACTCTGGCGATGGATCTGCTTAGAACCAGCGCTGGAAACACTGTGAAAACGAAGAAGCCATCTGAAATGGTCAACTCCTTCATTCACACTTGGTTTAGTGTCCACGGCGCCCCCAAAGGATTTACAGTGACAATGGAGGCAAATTTAACAACAACAGAGATCAGAGACATGGCTGAAAACTTTAACATCGAGACAAAAACAACAGGATATAGTCCTATAATCAAATGCATACACAGATCATCCAGAAGGTCAGACGAGAAAATGGATGTGACTGGCGCACTGCCCTTGACTGGGCCCCCATGGCTTAGAACAGCATGTTGAATGTCCATGGTTACAGAATCCTAATCATCCTTCTGTGTTAGTGGATAAACAACCTGCCTTGGAAGGTACCACTATAAGCCCTTTCACACATACAGACTTTTCCGGAAAATTACCGGTAAATTGCCGTAAAGAGATCATGTGTGAACAGGATCTTTTCAAAAATACCGGTAAATACATTCCGGCAATTTACCGGTATGAGAAGTTGTAACATTAACAGTAAATTGCCGGACTTCTGCTGTGTGTGAACGCAGAAGGAAAATTACCGGTATGAGCACGTACGTGTTCAGAACGCAGTGACGTAAGACGTCTACTCAGGGCCAATCATAACAATGTGACGCATTCATGCACTGTTTAAAAAAATAAAATAAAAGTCATCCAACTGAACTGACAGCGAAATCTCCTCATCCGGGCGGATGAATAAATTTGTCGTCATCTGAGAGAAACTGTTAGTGATGCAGTAACATATGATAAAATAACTGTTAACTGTCTCCGAGAGCAATGCATTCACAGGACAAAGTCAGGTCATCAATAAACTGAAAACATTGTGTCTTAATATCTAAAATAAAAATAAATAAACGACCATCACAAACGAAGTAGTAGTGGAAGTATTTCTTTTTCCTATTATGACTTTTGTCAATCTATTTGGGGGTCCTGCTACTCCACAAATCCTGTAGCTCTGAACCAGTGGATATCAACCCACGGCACGTCATGAAATCACACGCGGCCCACCATGCCGAACACAATAAAAAAATTATAATAATAACTAAGTTTTACAACTTATTTTAGTTTTTACATAGGTAAAAACACATAGTGTACAAACGAGAAGTCGGAGCAGTGGAGAAGAGAAGAGTGTTGGACATTCGGCCATCAACTTTCGGTTTGCCCCGCAACTCACTTGAGGATGTTCAGCCCATCTTTTTTCCCAATTCTCCCATAACAGCTTATACTACTGTTTCAGCTATTAAAATAGTTCAATTTTTGATCGTTAAACAGGCCTATAAGTTTTGTTTTAAAGCGGCCAGCACAGAGAGAGAGTTTACATAGCCATGTTTAATCAGTTTAGCCTTCTCAAATCATCACGAATTGTCTCAAATAAAATCTAAAGATATAAAACAGTTCAAGCATGTAACGATGTTTTAACGTTAAACCCAGATACATGTGCGCTAGATATATCTAATATTTTGTGCGGAGAGTGCAAGATAAAACATGCTTTTTTGGGACATAGGTGACAGCGCGATCATAATATAAAATAAAGAAATATAAAATAAAGAAAACAAACATGCTTTCTGCCGTCTCGTCTTGAACAGGAGAGCTTACAAAAATAAACCGAAACTCAGCGAATACATGCCTCACAGACATGATAAATATGTCTATAGAAAGCTTTAAATTACTACTTAACGAAATAATAAAAACAAACAAACAAACAAAATCTCAATACAATTATAATCCGTATAGAAGGTGCGTCTAATGAGGAGATGATGAGTCAGGCAACTTCATCCTTTGCACACAGACTCAGAAAACACTAGTTTATTAGTAAATTATTCAAATATATTTTTACTATTTCCCTCTGTCACATTCATGGTAATTACTTTTTCCGGTGCTTTGCGACAATTTTTGAACTAAATTTGAACGCAGAACTGTTTATCTGCGCTGACAGACTATTTGATATGAATTTGCATCAGCATAGTCTACATTTGTGAACGCACCTTTTCTGCAATGTCGCACATCTTACAGACTGCAAATCGCAACTTCATTGTGCTATTAATCCTTTCAAGCCGATTTTCACTAAATTGGTCAGCTCCCGACAGCATCGGGTATTTTATTAATGGTGAGTATAACTATTTAAACCAGTCGTCTATTACGATGTCTCCATAACAAAAGCAGTTGCATGAATACTAAAGTTTGAAACAACAATGAAACCATAAACAGAAATACTGAACAGGTATTACCCTCATGTTTAAAAATACAAGCACAGCTGTTTAGAGGTTAATGACGTCACAGAATTTACCGGTATTTTGGAATGGATGTGTGAGTGCTTTTCCATAAAAAAGACGGAATGTCGTTGACTGTGTGAACAGCGCATTTTTGAATTTACCTGTAAAGTCGTTCCGGTAATTTTACGACAATTTACTGGTATTACTATGTGAAAGAGGCTTATGAGTGCTAGAGTTAGAGAACACATTTCTGCTTTACATGCTTATAGGAAAGCATTTACAGAAGCAGAGTCTTCTGAGCGGATAAGAAGGGCAATACGTAAGCAGCTCAGGCTCACAGATGACATGTATGTGATGAGAGACAAGGTACACTACAAAAGAGTACAGTGTCCTGAGTGAAAGGGACCAGGGGTAGTTATAGGTCAGGATGGAGCTGTTGTGTTTGTAAGACACGGTGGGACTCTTGTTAGAGAACATCGATCCAGGCTCTGTAAAATAAACACACAGGATCAGGAGCCACAGGATTAGCAAACTGTGCGAGACAACAGCCAAACAGCTAGTGAAAAGGGCATCTTAAAAAAATGTAGCAGAAAGCTTACATAGTGAAGAAAACACAGGTAATGAACAGAAAAACATCAGCGATGGTCTACAGGGAAGTCGTGGCCTAATGGTTAGAGAGTCGGACTCCCAATCGAAAGGTTGTGAGTTCGAGTCCCGGGCCGGCAGGAATTGTGGGTGGGGTGAGTGCATGTACAGTGCTCTCTCCACCCTCAATACCATGACTTAGATGCCCTTGAGCAAGGCATCGAACCCCCAACTGCTCCCCGGGCGCCGCAGCATAAATGGCTGCCCACTGCTCCGGGTGTGTGTTCACAGTGTGTGTGTGTGTTCACTGCTCTGTGTGTGTGCACTTCGGATGGGTTAAATGCAGAGCACAAATTCTGAGTATGGGTCACCATACTTGGCTGAATGTCACGTCACTTTCACCTTTTTCACTTTCACTTTCACCTACAGAGAGCCAAGGTTTTAGGTAGAACAGGCAAATTCTCTGGAAAATACAAAAACTGGTTTAATCTGCAACATATTGAACCTGATGGCAGAGGTGGGCAAAAGGGGCCAGTGGATATGTCATGTGTTGATAATCTTAACATTGAACCAACTGATAGGGAGACAGATGTGTTGATAACAAAAGACATTTCATTCAATGCATCGAAGCAGGATGAAATCATGAATTGGTACAAAAACTGTGTTTTTGTAGAAGATGATGATGTAGGTCAAAAGTGTGTCTGTACCAGATGGGTCTGTAGTCTCAAAGAAACCCCCAGTGGCAGAGGTTTTGTAGAGCTAAACATTCACAAACTGCAGAAAGAGTCTTCAACCAGTTCATCTGAGTCTCTTAGGCTATTATTAGCAGTAATTAGTCAAAACAATTCGCAAGTTCATTCAATGGACATCAAATCTGCGTTCTTATATGGCATGCAGATGTCCAGAGAAATCTAGGTTCGACCTCCTGCTGAAGCAGGAGCATTCTATGGAAATTAAAGAAGTGTGTTTACGGCCTTGCTGATGCATCACTGTATTGGTACAACAAAGTGAAAGAAATCATGTGGAGTACAGGTGATAAGATATACCAAGTAGATCCAACAGTATTTTATTGGTTGGAAGAACAGTGTAAGTTTACTGGAGTACTTGCCTGTCATGTTGATAATTTTCTCTGGCAGTCCCTCAGGACAGACATGGAACAGTGGGCCTCCAGAGCGGTAACTGTTCGGTGCGCCATGGCAGATAAGGAGACACTGGAGGCCATGGCGGAGCAGGGGACTCGGGAGGCCATGGCAGAGCAGCCTCCGAGGCCACAGCCGAAGCCCCCGCCTCGGCCTCTACGGCTGGAGCCTTATTATCCCCCCCAAAAAATAAAACTTGGGGAAATTTACGGGGCTATACTCGGGAACTGGAACCCTCCCTGGGCTTGATTGGAAAACAGGAGCAGACACCAGAAGACACCTTCCCTTAAAACTTAGCCCAGTGGTGTCTGGGAGGTCCACTGGGCAATGGTAGTTGGCCCTGAGCCAGAAAAGCTGATGAAGGATGGTGTCATCAAATGCTGTCACCACGGCGATCTTGCAGAACTCCCTTGCATACTCATAGAAGGGGAGATCTCTGTGGGCTAGGGTGAGGAAACCACATGGCCATGGGGAGAAACAGTAAAACAAAATAACAAAACTGGGGGGAAAAGGCACCACTAACTTTCGGTTTGGTCAGGTCTTCTGTCACACTTCTCTTGAGCAGAGAATGAGGAGACAAGGAATTCTTCAAATAACACAGACTTTATTGCTCCAAACACATAGGGGACGTTGGGAACACGAATTACATTCAAGACCAGATGCCAAAGACAGGGAAACACAGGGCTTAAGTACTAGAACTAAATGAGGTGTAAACTAGATAGTTAAAGACACAGAGCTGGGGACTAATAACCTAATGATTAGAACTAAACAAGGACAGGAACAGGAAATCCAAATATGGTCACAACAGGGAGGGAAACAAGACAGAGTCTGACATGTACATCAGCATAGTTACATTGAAAACGTTGGCCTGCTAGCAGCACGTGCAGTGCAGAGAGATGTCTCTCCTAATGAGATTGAAAAAGAGCAGCTTAGGTTAAAAACAGAAAAAACAAACAAGACCAGACATTATGTTTGATGCAAGGAGATTAGCGTCAAACATAAAAGATGCTACATTCCAGTCTATTCACGAGACAAAAAGGTCATAAGAAAGCTTAAATCTGAACTTTGTGCTTGTCAGTGATGCTTCCACTGGAAATCTCCGTGATGGGGGACACTCAAAGAATATTGATTGGTCTCACAGGAGGAGGGGGGATATTTTCTCCTCTATACTGGCAATCTAAGAGACTTAGAGATGTGGTGAGGAGCTCTCTGGCAGGGAAACTCTAGCCCTGTCAGATGGAATATATAATGCTATCTTTTTGGCTACCCTCTTTTCTTAGCTTACAACTGGAAATGATGAGCTGAATGCTCCCCCACTGGTCTGTGTGACCGACAATCACTCTCTGTTTGATGCTACTAAGTCTACAAAACAGGTCTCTAAGAAATTAGTTAGACTGGAAATGAGCAATAAAAGAACACACACACTATTATATATAATAGTATAAAGGTGCATATCAATAAATTAGAATGTCATGGAAAAAGTTCATTTCAGTAATTCAACTCAAATTGTGAAACTTGTGTATTAAATAAAATCAATGCACACAGACTTAAGTAGTTTAAGTCATTGGTTCTTTTAATTGTGATGATTTTGGCTCACATTTAACAAAAATCCACCAATTCACTATCTTAACAAATTAGAATATGGTGACATGCCAATCAGCTAACCAACTCAAAACACCTGCAAAGGTTTCCTGAGCCTTCAAAATGGTCTTTCAGTGCTGTATACAAGCTTGTTAACAGAAAGTTGAGTGGAACGAAAAAGTGTGGAAGAAAAAGCTGCACAACCAACCAGGAGAACCGCAGCCTTATAAGGATTGTCAAGCAAAATCGATTCAAGAATTTGAGTGAACTTCACAAGGAATGGACTGAGGCTGTGGTCAAGGCATACAGACGTGTCAAGGAATTTGGCTACAGTTGTAGTATTACTTTTGTTAGACCACTCCTGAACCACAGACAACGTCAGAGGCGTCTTACCTGGGCTAAGGAGAAGAAGAACTGGACTGTTGCCTAGTGGTCCAAAGTCCTCTTTTCAGATTATAACAAATTTTGTATTTCATTTGGAAACCAAGGTCCTAGAGTCTGGAGGAAGGGTGGAGAAGCTCATAGCCCAAGTTGCTTGAAGTCCAGTGTTACGTTTCCACAGTCTGTGATGATTTGGGGTGCAATTTCATCACTGCACCCGTTTACCAAGAACTTTAGGAGCATTTCATGCTTCCTTCTGCTGACCAGCTTTTTGAAGATGCTGATTTCATTTTCCAGCAGGATTTGGCACATGCCCACACTGCCAGAAGCACCAAAAGTTGGTCAAACTCGGGCCGGGCTCGCGCTCTGGTTTGCGAGGTAAACGAGCGGTCATGTGAAGTGTTTTGATTAGTGCAAGAAAGATGCGAAAATGGATGCTGAGTAAGAGAAATGGATGCTTACCTCTGGTGATTACGTTTTGTTTGCACCAGCAACTAAAGCGAAGTCTGAGGTGTGGAAAAGTTTTGACCATGTTTATAATGAGAATAATGAGTGAATAATGATGCACCATCAGTGAGCACTCCACACTATTGCTGAAAAACACAATCACTACTCAGCAGTCAGATGATGTCTGTATGCACAAAGGCACAGGTCCCTAAACAAGACCTGAACTGCAGATTAAACTTTTTTTTGTTTTAAATTTGAATTAGCACCTCATGGTTGCACCACATTATGTAAAAGAAGCTGCAAAAGACACAGGTGCAAGTGGAATGTATAAAACATGGTGACATAAACGTTTAAGTAAATATAATGGGCAATATATTGCGTCACCAAAAACTATTGATGTCATGTACATATATTGCACGATAAGTCGATATATTGATTGCGATAGGCCTATGTACAGTAAATGTACATACTTTCTAGAAGGCCAACAATTAAAAATTATTTATTTATTTTTTTAATCGGTCTTAAGTATTCTAATTTGTTGAGATTGAATTGGTGGGTTTTTGTTAAATGTGAGTCAAAATCATTCACAATTAAAAGAACCAAAGACTTAAACTACTTCAGTCTGTGCGCATTGAATTTATTTAATACACACAAGTTTCACAATTTGAGTTGAATTTCTGAAATAAATGAACTTTTCAAAGACATTCTAATTTATTGAGATGCACCTGTTTATATATATATATATATATATATAAATAAATAAATAAATAAATAAATAAGGAGGGTATATTAGTCTGTACACTTTCAATTGCACATGTAACAAACAACTGTTTCGTTGTGAGCGCTGAGTTCTGTCATGTTTACTTAGGCCCTTGTTATATGTTTTCTTATTTTTTTTGTTTAAAGGAAAAATGTATGGGTAGTATTGTTAATAATAAAATATTGTTAATCTCAGCACGTAGTGAGAAGGAGAAAAGCACATGTGTTTGTGGGTGTTTGTGTGTAAGGGGCGATGATGGCGGGTGTGTGTTCACGTTGATGGAGATGAGAATAAAAGGAGTTAACTATGTAAACGTTGTGTTTATTAAGTATAACAGTGTGAATAATAATAATAACATGGAGTTGATGGAAAAAAGTTTTTTAGTTTTAGGACTTAAAATTCTTCACATGTTACAATGATGAAGCTGCTGCCTATTCCTGTGAATGCAGCCTTGTGATAATCATGACTATTGTAAAAACAATATTACTCATTCGGTCTCAATTTTACAACTTTATTGTCAAGTTACAAGAATACAGTGTATACGTTTAGGTGGAGTTGGATTGTGTATGAGACTCACATTCTTCCGCTGGGACCCTCATCCTGGAAGCTGAATGGCAGAGGAGACTCTGAGGGCACTGGGGGACGATCATGGATGCTCCCACATCCTGAGACAATCTGCCAACTGCCATAATCTGTGGACATTGAGGAGCCTGGCCGAGCATATTCCACTATTGGCCTGAGATTTAGAGAGAGATTCAAAGCATTAGAGCAAGAAAAAAATGGTTAAAGAAGACATGTCATTTTGGCCAGAAGGGTTGGTCCAATAACATAATTAAGGCTCAGATATAATAGCAAGCTCTGGTTCTTCTGTATTGAAAATCATTAGTGAAGTGTGTATTTGTCGAAAAAATGGCAACATAAGTATCTCTTATCATGCACACTACACAGACAAGATCACTAAACAGACAAAAGCACTACAAGATAAAGTCTGCAAGTGCTCACCTCCTTCCTGGTACAGCTAATGGGGTACTTCCTGTCCCTGTAACATTTTGATCTGAGTGGTTGGATGAGGAAGAGCTTGAGGACTTTACATTAGGCATTCGTTCCTCTGACGCAATCAGTCGTTTCCAATGCACAGAATGAGAAGACAATGGCATGCCTTTCCTCCTGTGATAAACACTAAATAAGTCAACAACATTTAAAGCAATTGTCAAGTGAAAAAATGTATTCACATATTAACACGTGAACAAGGAACAGAAATAATGACATGGTATGCTAATATATTTTCTCCACTTTCTGTGGTTAGAGATATACATGTCGATCATATCTGAGTGCTATTCTTCCTCAGCCGAGCGAAGCAGACTCCATCTCTGTCTGGCTAACTGACTGATCCTGCCAGTAACATGTAGTGGTCTTACACAGGTGCAAGTGCATTCATATTAATAAGGTGTAATTAAAGGTGCTTGTTTACTTATTATTTTGTAAGCCTTACACATTAGAAGCCTGTGGTCCAATGGTATTCAGGTTTGTGGCTTCTGCATGTAGACTGGAGGGAGCAGATGTATCTTCTGTGATGAGAGAGAAATCACTGCTCAAACTCGTAACACTACCACGATTTCTGGACTCTGAGAGAGACAGAGAAAAAAGAAAGAAAGAAAGGATGAAAAAGAGAAAGAGACCATAAAAGAGCAAATCATGTAGTATAAAATCTATAGTCTATTTAAAAGCTCCTGCAGGGGCAACTATGAGATCCAGAGAGAGAGAGAGAGAGAGAGAGAGAGAGAGAGAAAAATCAGAACTTACTTAACTGGAAGATGTCATCAACTGTGAAGTCAGCATCTTTGAACTGAGAATTCTTTCTCCTGTTACAGTAATAATACATAAACAGGAAAAAAACAGACATTAATGCAGTCAAAAGCTGCAACTATCTGTGTCCAAGGGCAATAGGGCACTGAGAAATTTAGCAGAAAAAAATACATTTGTCACCAAAATTCAGTATATCAAACTTTCCTCAATGAAACCATCACAGAACCTCTGAAGATGTTGAACTTACAGCCTGCCCTATTAGTGGAATTTGGAGATTTTTTTTTGTTGTTGAGTAAAATAAATTAACTGAAATGAAATTGGAACTGGTTACTGCTAAATTATTTGATGAATCAAAACTGCAAAAATGCAAACCAATCAAACAAATGATCTGTGAGGAATTAGATTTTTATTTTAATGAATCTAACCTAAAATGGTGAAAACCTATCACAGAAAAATAAATCAATACACCATTTAATTCAGAGATACAGACAGGGTATTTTGTTGATATTTTATAGATGTTTGGGGTCATTAGGCAATGCATCTGATGGTCATTTAGAAGTTACTGTGAATTCAAAGTTCAACATGTATTTGAAAATTATAGATCTATGGACTCTAAGTAATCTTCCAGCACCAATGATTCTTGAGGCTCTACAGTATATAAAACCATTTGCTCGGATGTAAAAAAAAATTTCAGTGGATGATCCCCCAACCCTCCACATTTTTCAGAGACCTACAGGAGAATCAAATAAGTCAACCAATGTCTCTGTAACAGAATTTAATGAAAAATTAAAAATGGCTGCAGCTTAATATGGCCAAAATATGAACACTGGGCATAATATGCTTCAGTGTGCACTGTAGCAAAGAATAAGAAGAGACCAGTCTCATGATTTTACATAATACTAGTAAGTTATGAGAAAAGAAAATAGTTTAACATCATATTTCGTAACCCTCTCCAACTTTTTATTCATACACTCTTTAAAATCAAGATTAGAACTTTTGCTAAAATGGTTTTGCACCATAAAAAAACTATTAAAATAAAATAAATCACACCCTTGAAACCAACCATATGGCTGCACAAAAAAAAACCCTTGACAATTTTTGCATGTTTAAAATAACAGAAAAAAAGCTTTGGGTTCAAAGACTATCAACTTATTTTATTTTACACAATCATGAGACACAAAGATGTTTCTTGTATTTAGGTCAGCTAGCTTACCTTTGTTTTTTTATGACTGAAAATGAGTCACAAACAATATGCTTCAGAAAATTGAAGCAGAAAAAGAAAATCTAGGAGAGAGAATATCAAAAATAAAAATGATTTTATATAATACATGTTATGTGCAATAAACATGCAAATCATCCTCTATACAAGGCTTAGGCGGGCACTGACACATGAACAATCTGGTTGTGAGGTGCACTGCACACTAAATAATAATTACTATTTAAATCACTTAAATTGTATTCCATTCAAAATTAACAAATGTTCTCGTCAAAGATATTAAATATGTGGTCTCACCTCCTCCCCCTTAGAGAGCCGATCAGGCAACATATGACTATGGAAAAGGACAAAAATTACAAATTTAGAGATTAAGAATATTCTTTTTTTGTTGCTGCATTATGATGGCAGGTCAAACATCACTTCCTGCACAAATATTTTCCTTTTTTCACTCTTCAGACTACCTTTAGCAAACATTTGTATATTTATGTTGTAGAACAAAATGTGAAAGTCTCTTCGAGTAAAGTTAACAACAACATACATACATAAATACATACATACGTACACACACACACACACACACACGTGTATATATATATATATATATATATATATATATATATATATATATATATACCAAAAGTTAGGACACACCTTCTCATTCAAAGAGTTTTCTTTATTTTCATGACTTTGAAAATTGTAGAGTCACACTGAAGGCATCAAAACTATGAATTAACACATGTGGTATTATATACATAACAAAAAAGTGTGAAACAACTGAAAATATGTCATATTGTAGGTTCTTCAAATAGCCACCTTTTGCTTTGATTACTGCTTTGCACACTCTTGGCATTCTCTTGATGAGCTTCAAGAGGTAGTCACTTGAAATGGTTTTCACTTCACAGGTGTGCCCTGTCGGGTTTAATAAGTGTGATTTCTTGCCTTATAAATGGGATTGGGACCATCAGTTGTGTTGTGCAGAAGTCAGGTGGATACACAGCTTGTAGTCCTACTGAATAGACTGTTAGAATTTGTATTATGGCAAGAAAAAAGCAGCTAAGTACAGGAAAACGAGTGGCCATCATTACTTTAAGAAATGAAGGTCAGTCAGTCTGAAAAATTGGGAAAACTTTGAAAGTGTCGCCAAGTGCAGTCACAAAAACCATCAAGCGCTACAAAGAAACTGGCTCACATGCGGACCGCCCCAGGAAAGGAAGACCAAGAGTCACCTCTGCTGCGGAGGATAAGTTCATCCGAGTCACCAGCCTCAGAAATCGCAGGTTAACAGCAGCTCAGATTAAAGACCAGGTCAAGACCAGGCACACGGAGTTATAGCAGCAGACACATCTCTAGAACAACTGTTAAGAGGAGACTGTGTGAATCAGGCCTTCATGGAAGAATATCTGCTAGGAAACCACTACTAAAGAAAGGCAACAAGCAGAAGAGACTTGTTTGGGCTAAAGAACACAAGGAATGGACATTGGACCAGTGGAAATCTGTGCTTTGGTCTCATGAGTCCAAATTTGAGATCTTTGGTTCCAACCACTGTGTCTTTGTGCGACGCAGAAAAGGTGAACGGATGGACTCTACATGCCTGGTTCCCACTGTGAAGCATGGAGGAGGAGGTGTGATGGTGTGGGGGTGCTTTGCTGGTGACACTGTTGTGGATTTATTCAAAATTGAAGGCATACTGAACCAGCATGGCTACCACAGCATCTTGCAGCGGCATGCTATTGCATCTGGTTTGCGTTTAGTTGGACCATTTATTTTTCAATGGGACAATGACCCCAAACACACCTCCAGGCTGTGTAAGGGCTATTTGACCAAGAAGGAGAGTGATGGAGTGCTGCGCCAGATGACCTGGCCTCCACAGTCACCGGACCTGAACCCAATCGAGATGGTTTGGGGTGAGCTGGACCGCAGACAGAAGGCAAAATGGCCAACAAGTGCTAAGCATCTCTCGGGGAACTCCTTCAAGACTGTTGGAAGACCATTTCAGGTGTCTACCTCTTGAAGCTCATCAAGAGAATGCCAAGAGTGTGCAAAGCAGTAATCAAAGCAAAAGGTGGCTACTTTGAAGAACCTAGAATATGACCTGATTTTCAGTTGTTTCACACTTTTTTTTTTTTGTTATGTATATAATTCCACATGTGTTAATTCATAGTTTTGATGCCTTCAGTGTGAATCTACAATTTTCATAGTCATGAAAATAAAGAAAACTCTTTGAATGAGAAGGTGTGTCCAAACTTTTGGTCTGTACTATATATATATATACATACATATATACACACACAAAACACACACACAACCGGTCAAGAGTTTGGGATCAGTAAGACTTGTTTTTTGAAGAAGTATCTTTTGCTCATCAAGGCTGCTTTTATTTGATCTAAAAAACTGAAAAGAAAAAAAACCCCGTAATCTTTCAAAATATTATAAAATAATTGTTTCTATTTTAATATCCTTTTAAAATATAATTTATTTATTTTATGCAAAGCTGAATTTCAATCAGCCATTACTCCAGTAAAGCAAATGCATTTGCGTTTATTTTTGCGCCCATGGGCGTGCTGGTCTAAAAAAAGAGATATGTTAAGGCGCATTGCTAGTGCAATGCTAATTTAAGGAGCTGGAAATACACTGCGCCATAGACCAGCTATATATATTATATAATATATATATAAATGCCTACATGTCATAATGGATAGTCATCACATGTATCAGAATTAGGCTATTTGCTTGCACACGAGCAGCTCCGTTTCATCTCGGAGACGCGTTTTGTCTTTGCGCTTGCCAAATTCCGCCGTGTAAATAGCAAATCTGTCATGGCACAAGCGCAACTGGCTCTTAAAGGGAATGGAAGATGAGACTGTGATTGGTTTATTGCACGTTATGCCCAAAAAACACCCATTACTCATTAAGAGAATAGGGACTACCAGTTTAGACCATGAGCCCGGGCACGCCAACCATTTTTCCGTTGTTAAAATGGCAAAAGTGGATTTGGACACACCCTGAGTGCACCTGTGCCGTGTGCTTTACACTTTGCATTTAGATAGTTAAAATAGGGCCCATGATCTTTAAGAAATCATTCCAATATGCTTATTTATTATTAGATTTATCAATGTCGGCAACAGTTGTGGCAACAGTCAAATATTTATTTTTGGGAAACTGCAATACCTTTTTCAGGATTCTTTGATGAATAAAAAGTTTAAAAGAACAGCATTTATTCAAAATATAAATATTTTCTAACAATATAAATCTTTGCTATCACTTCTTAACAATATAACACATCCTTTTAATTTCTTTCAAAAAAAATAAAAAATTACTGACCTCAAACTTTTGAACTGCAGTGTATATTGTTAGACAAGATTTCTATTTTAAATAAATGCTCTTATTTTTTACTTTTTATTCATTAAAGAATCCTGAAAAAAGTATCACCGGTTCAAAAAAAATATTAAGCAGAATGACAGTTTCCAGCACTAATAATAAATCAGCATATTAGAATGATTTCTGAAGGATCGTGTGACGTAAAAATGCAGAAAATTCAGCTTTGATCACAGGAATAAATTTAAATGTATATTAAAATAGAAAAACTTTAATTTTACATCATAAAAATATTTCACAATACAAAAAAAATGTCCCTGTATTTTAGATCAAATAAATGCAGCCTTGATGAGCATAAGAATTTCCTGTAAAAAACATTTAAAATTATATATAGTGCTTATCACTTACAAATAAAAGAAAGAGGGACACATTGTGCCCGGTAGCTTTCTGGGTTTCCTACAAAAGCTATTTAGTTTACTATAGTCACATGGCATACTACTGGTGACATCATAACATAACATGAAAATAATTATCAGCTTATTGTTATGTGCCAAATTTTTTATATTGGTACATTCCTAGACATAGATATTTAACAAACAGGAATGAGACTAACCCAAAAAGATACCAGTCATATGCGATAGTCAGGTAAAGGATCTCAGATGGATCCAGACTGGCATGAACGGCACGGTCCTATAAAAATGCAAAATTAATTAAACACAAAGAAAGGTAAAGAAAGGAAAGGGGGAGGGAGAAGAAAATAAGATATTTAGCAAGGTGGAATGAATAAAGATATAAAATGAGGACATATGTAATGAGAGACAGATGAATTAATACTTACTGCCCACAAAGAAAGTCTGAGCAGGGAAACAAAAAGCGGTGTCCTGTCCCAGCCTGATATACAGTGCACCAGCAAACCGTTCTCATCTGCAGGGCACAACACTCCAAATAGTTATCCAAAATTATACAGACAAGTAAAACCTGTTCTATAGTTCGGTGAAAACTTTTGTGCAAGTGCAGTAATTTACCATCAGAGTTGATGATGTGTAATAGCAGTTTCAGGTAGTTCTGAGTCTGCTGCACCAGGTCCCATGACTGAAAAAGAAGACAACAATTAACAAATTCAAGAACATAAGTATTCACACATAATTTAAGTCTGTGGATCACCATCCAGCATTCTTGATTAACCTTTGTCAGTGTATTAACCATCAATCAACACTATTTTTTGTGCCTACTAATAAACAGTGATAAATATTTTTTCATTTAATTTTGTAAAGACACCCAAAAGCTACTGGTCAATGTAGTAGTCTCTCACCAGGAATACATTTTTATAACTTATACACCATATCTTTAGAACAGTAAGGTCTGAGCCTTGACATCAATTACTAAACTATGTTTGACAAAAATGCTCCCAATTTAATCTCAAATTATCTAAAAAGATGGAGACATTTTGCAGGTAGTGTAGTCCGCTTTAACACATTTTTAATGCGAAGCCAACCAGAGTTTTTAGATCCAGCTTGTGTCATTTGCTTAAACCCAGTCAACCCCAGTCTACCTAAAAGAAAATGCACAAGAGACTCTGAGTACCTGATATTCACTCCAGTTGATGTTGAGGTTTCTCTTAAAGAAATCAGGGATTGTCAAAGGAGCATCCACATAGTCCTAAACACACACAACCAAAAGTGATGGTCAGTGAAGAATCAAATGCACTTAATGAAACTGTTTCTGTTAAACCTCTCTGGCCAAACAACAACCAACCTAACATGCAGTGATACGAAAGTGACTTTAATAAAGCAAAATTTGTTTTCAGTTTGAGCTTGGTATGGACCTGATTCCAGTTGAAGACAAGCCCTTCTGCTGTGTAATCTCTGTCTTTATATTCCCTGAAGAATTCACATCCTGAAAAAAAGCACATGAAACAACTTAAGCTACAACTACAATGTAACAATTACTTAAACCATAGAATAAGTAGAACAGAACAGAAATTGTTTCTTGAAATTAAATCAGCATAAAGAAGATCTACACCTGGATAAGGCACAGAGAGTAGGGTAAAGTCATCATAACGGTGTTCCTTGTCCACCTTTTCTGAGGAAGTCACACTGAAGCAAAAAGAATCATAGATCATTGAGAATCATAGACATATGAACAAAATCAAGTTCATATGTAAAAAAAAAAATCAAGTCAACACAGTCACGTCATAATAAATACTGTGTCAGGGTCTGAAATTAACTTCCGCAATGTAGTTTAAAACATGTTAGTATGAAGACACATTTGAAAATGGCAAAGGCCACAGAATAAACTGAAGTACGATAACTACAAAGCTGTCCAAAATCTGAGAGCCAGCTATTGTCGTTAATCTTTAGAGACTGCCATATGCATGTACATCAACAATCAAAGCCAAAAGGAGAAAGGTGCACATCAATGTACATCAAATTTAGAATGAAAAATGAAGACTGTCTGGTCTTTATTTTGGATCATGATAATGGATCTGGTTTGGGGTGTGAAAGCCAGAGCTTAATATCATTATTTATGGCACATCATTTACTAAACATCATGTCATATTTAACAAAAGCATTCTAACATGAATGTAACAGAAAGTTCACTCACTTTAGGCCAAACTTGACCTTCTTATTCTCTACCATGAGGTCACAGATGTAGTGTACAGACAAGTACTTCAACAGCCGAATGTCAGAGCCCCTAACCTTATCAAACAACTGTGAATCATTACTCCTGTAGAGTGACAAAGAAAGACCAGAATAAGAGGGAAAAAGATGATTATAAGACAAATATTTGTTTACAAAACACACAAAATCAGTTCTGTCACAATTCAGAGGAGCATGCGAGAACCAGTGTTAAAGGGACACTCCATCCCAAAATATATATATTTTTTGTCATTAACCACTTAGCCCCATGTCATTGCAAGCCCATAACAACTTCATTCGTCTTTGGATCACAATTTAAGATATTTTGGATGAAAACCGGGAGGCTTGTGACTGTCCCATAGACTGCCAAGTAAAATACACTGTGGAGGTCCAGAAAAGTATTGTAAAAACAGTCCATCTGCCATCGGTGGTTAAATCTGAACTTTATGAAGCTAGGAGAATACTTTTTGTATGTAAATAAAACAAAAACAATGACTTTATTCAACAATTTGTCTCCTCTGTGTCTCTCCGCATCACTGTAGCAGCATTTTGGAGAATATCCACTGAATGCAATCAGCGTACGCTCTTCTTGTGGTGCGGCTGACTCAGAAGAGTGTAAGCTGCCTGCATTCAGCTCATTTTCTCCAAAATGCCGCTACAGTGATGTGGAGAGACACAGAAGAGACAAATTGTTGAATAAAGTCATTTTTTTTGTTTTTTCACATACAAAAAGTATTCTCGTCGCTTCATTATGTTACGGCTAAACCACTAATGGCAGATGTACTATTCTGATGATGCTTTTTATACTTCTGGACCTTGACAGTGTACTTGGCAGTCTATGGGACAGTCACAAGCCTCCCGGTTTTCATCCAAAATATCTTAAATTGTGTTCCGAAGATGAAAAAAGCTTTTACGGGTTTGGAACGACATGGGGGTAAGTGAGTATCCCTAAACTACTGATCTATGTTTACAACTGTCTATATAATTGAAACGTTTGGCTCCTTGTAGGATTGTGCTCCTTGCCAGCTTATCTTACCCAACTGCACAGTCATCCTCCGGAACCACTTCAGCATCACCAAAGGTGTCATCTGAACCCCCTGCAATAGTTTGATATTAAACTTAATGCAATCCAACAAGTAATGTGCACAGCTACATCTAAACTGCCCCACAGATTTAGCTCTCTTAGTAAATGTTTGTAGCTTGAGAAGTTTAGACCATGTAACAGAAATGTTACAATAATCTCTTCAAAGTATAATCAATGGATGTAGTTTAACCAATTAACAATAGAATCTGAAATTCTATCTTGTAATGCAGGGGTGTCCATTCCTGCTCCTGGAGGGTCACCATGGTGCAGAGTTTAGCTCTAACCCTAGGCAGGTGTGCTGGGGGAAGTTGGAGCTAAACTTTGCAGGACATTGGACCGTCATAAGATTGGATACCCCTGTTTTAATACATATACATACAAGTCTTTATCTTTGTAATATTTTCACAGTTCAGTTCCAGTGATGGAAGCTGTGCCTTTACTGCATGATTTTTATTTGGGTTTTACTTTCAGAGTCTTGTGTGAATTTATATGGGAAAACCGATTTTTCCCATTGACCATGGATGTCTTTTTGCCTCAAGGCTTACACATATCCACAAACCTATGACTCTGTCCTGTTCTCCAGTGGTGGGATCAATAGCTTTGCCTGACTGCCCAAATGAGTTCCTGTCCAGCAGGGGCAAGTTCAGTTTCTGATTCTAAATTAAAATGAATTCAATCTTTTAATGACACCAGGACCAGATCACAGTAAGTCCACTGGTATCTGAATAACAAATTGAAATGGGTGTAAATGGTGATGAAGGCTAGGACTTCGATGACAGTGAGTTGAGGAGGGAGGTTATTCTCCATTGTAGGCAATTTTCCCTATTCATTTGTTGACATTTAACTATAAACTTGTAAGGAATAACTCAAACAGAACACATTCTCTCTGTTCTATTTTTTTCCACTGTTTGAGAAATGTTTTTGGCAATTGCACCACATCTCAGGGTACTTTCAGCATCTTGCAGCATGTGTCAAGTTAATATTTGTCAACTTTTGACACATCATTTCGATGCTGATATAGCAATGTGTGTGTACCTGAAAAAATGTAGTTGTATCCAGTTCGTCCATAAAGTTCGCCCCAACCTGCTAGAGTGGATGATCGACACACATGCTATGATAAAGGAGAAAAAAAAAACAGGTTACTAGAACTAAAACAGAAACACATGTCCCTGGTAAAGCTAACTACAGAGGAGTCTGGCTGGTTAGAATTTCCTAGTAAATTATACCAACCTTGAAAGTCAAAGGCTGATAGTTCAGAATTCTACTCTTTAGTACTAAAGACCCCAACAGCCAGATTTCACAAAAAAAATAAAATAAAATAAAATCTGTTATTGACACTACGATTTGTCTACTATAAATATATCCAAATGCAGTGGCGGCTCCTGCCAATTCTCTCGGGGAGGGGGGGGGGGGGGGTGTTTGCTCGATTAACGAGGATAGGTCACCCATTCAATTGATAAATTAACGGCTAGTTAAAGATGTACTGAACTACTATAGTATTTATTAAAAATAAACTGACATTAGGAATCAATCTCTTGCTCTCCTTATGTTTTCTATATGCGTGTTAACACAATTCAGCAGCAAATGAAGACAACAGGATGTGGTTTTTCCAAAAAAACTTTTTACTTCGATTTCAAGAAATAATTGAAGTCACATAAATCACTATTTACACAACTCACTTATATTACACTGCTCATTTACATCACATTCCTCACTTACATTACACTGCTTACTTAAATTACTCACTTATATTACACTGCTCCCTACTATCCATATACATCTTTGCTCTTTCGTGTTTTTTCACCTTCTCCAAGAGATGATGCATGTCGGTGACACCTGTAGTTGTCCATGCGATGTCCGTCACGCTTTCGTGATGGAACAAAATGCAGCGGTAAATTAGCAGAATAAAGCGTCAGCTACTACGCAGCCTGCTAGCCTTTTTCTCCGCTCATACCAAGTCCTCGAAAAATACTTGTTTATACGACTTCCCGCCATTTGTAGTTACTTGTTTGATGTTTAAATTTGGTCTTGGTTGTCCTAATTCTTTAAGTGCCAATTTATCCTTATTGCTACAACAAACTAATGGTATTCCTTTCATTGACACAATAGATTTAATCTGCGCTGAGGTTACGTTCGCCGTGACGTCGATCAAGTTCAGCTGACAAAGGCATAGCTGTCCCTGTCCCTCTGTTTTTTTTTTTTTTCACATTTGATAAAGATATTAAATTAGTTTTTCCATTTTTTTCTTGTTGTTAAAATTAAGAATAGTTTTAAATATTATTGGATGTCAATGTTCCCACCAGTCGTGCACAAGTTAAGGTTACACATGATGACGAAAGCACGTTAGTGCGAGCCCTCTCGGAACTCATTGAGATTGCATTGCAGTGCCTGCATTTAGAAAAAAATGATCTTTGAATGGAAGTCTATGCGAGCATTCGGGGCGATTCTCAGTCTGACAGAAAACGCCCAAAAAAGGGCGGTACTACACAAAACACGACTCGACGCTGATTGGACTATTTAGAGGCAGCACAAACAGTCTAGAATAGTGAAAGCTGGCGTGGTTGAATGTATAAAAAAAAAAAAAAAAAACCTTTCCTTTGGTGGTGCTTCGCCCAATCACCCTAATGGAGAAACCGCCACTGTCCAAATGTCTAACAGGGTCATGTCTTACAACTATAACATCGCAATCTATTACAAAAGAATTAAACGGCAACAAAAAACATCTGCCGGTCCAAAACAATACTATGTAACAAATTTTTCCCTGAAAATTTTCCCATTTGCTTGTGGCAAGATAGTTACCTTTCCATTGTAGAGGATGACTGGACAGACAAATCTCCCTCTACAGCGAGCCATCTTACTACGGTTCACCAGATCCTGCAACTTAGTGATCTGCACAGTACTCTCAAAGCTGAACAAAGATGAAGAGAAAAAAAACAACAACATTTGTATACACTGGTTACAGAACAATATATAAACTGATATTTAACCATTCGACACACGATCAGCCAAGAACTCCCACATGGCCAATTAACAGAAACAGTAATGTCAACATTACAACAAAAAGGTATGTCTTCAGATTTCATTCACAGATATTATCCTGCAGTTAGAAAACCATGCAGTCTTCCCACAATGTTCTTAACTACACATGTGGCATTACTATCAAAGGAGACAAGCCGTGTAGTTACATTAAACAAAGCAGATCAACATTTCTATACCAGTAATTAATAGACAATTACAATGTAGTAAGTGATTATCAAAACAGGTAGGCTACTTTCGTTTGAGTAGCTACACTAAGATTCCATGTCTTCATTTTAACATTTGAGTTAACAGCAATAAATGCAGACTCATATAATGGAACTCTATAATCTCAAATGCAAGATACTGATTTAATGCTAACATAACTTTAGATAGCTTATCTCTCAAGTTACCTACATTTAAAGTTGACAAAAAATTCTAAATGGTATCTGGGTAATAGTTCAGGAGTTTTCAAAGAATTGTCAGAATCCAAGTGAGATAACGTGACCTGTGGCCAAGTATGGGTCACCAAAGCACCAAGCAAATTCTTCTATATTGCTGAAGCGCCCAGGTAGCAGCTGGGGGT
The DNA here is from genome assembly GCF_963082965.1 of Carassius carassius. Classification (NCBI taxonomy): domain Eukaryota; kingdom Metazoa; phylum Chordata; class Actinopteri; order Cypriniformes; family Cyprinidae; genus Carassius; species Carassius carassius. The sequence goes on along the minus strand of NC_081764.1, from coordinate 24,535,652 downwards.
TCAATGTCTTGCTCAAGGGTCTCACCTCAGTTGTGGTATTGAGGGTGGAAGAGAGCACCGATTATTCACTCCTAACACTACCGATGATTCCTGCCGGACCTGAGACTCAAACCAGCAACCTTTTGGTTACAAGTCCGACTCTCTAACCATTAGGCCATGACTTCCCCTTGTCTTGGTTCTTCAAAACTAGACCTGCTCTGATTTCATTATTTAAAATGGACTGGTGTCATCGTCATCAACTTGAAAATTTGCCTTTAGTTACGTTCAACTTTTTTGCAATTCGGTCAAAATATTGGAGAGGTTTTTTTTTTTTTTTTTTTACCCGGCCCCTCATCCTCAGACTTGATGCACATGCGGGTTGCCAGATTGATGACACCAACAAGGACAAGTGCGTTTGACAATTGACAATGACTGAAATTAAATATACTGTGTGTTTGGCCAACTACTTCGCAGTAGACAGATTAGTAGTAAGTTATGTTGTCAAAATAGTCAATTGTAAATGTCCATTTTTCAGTAGACTAAAAGAGACAGCTATGTTCTTACCTCTCTTTATTGTTGTCTGAAGATTCATATTCCAGAAACACAATCTTCCGTGGGTAGTGACCACACACCTCCCCATTTGTATTATGGATGATACTGTACTTGTAGTCCCGGTCAAACAGCTCCAAACAGTGCTCCTCTATTCTCTCTACCTGAAAATACATATAATATACATACATACCATTTTAAAAGCTTTTTAAAGAAACTTTCATAAAGCAAAAAATTATCAGGTCATCAGAAAAACAAGAGCAAGTTCAACCCTCTAACTTCAGCAACAATCGGAAACAGATATGACTCCTAACTAAAATTATTAACTTTTTTGGATGTTGAAGAAATAATGCTCATGGTCAAAAAGGGGGAGTAACTTTGGTGTCAATTCTTAAATTACATTCTGAAATTACATGCTAATGTAGGATGAAGAAGTTGTTTAAGTGACGTGACATTCAGCCAAGTATGGTGACCCATACTCAGAATTCGTGCTCTGCTTTTAACCCATCCAAAGTGCACACACACAGAGCAGTGAACACACACACACACACACTGTGAGCACACACCCGGAGCAGTGGACAGCCATTTATGCTGCGGCACCCGGGGAGCAGTTGGGGGTTCAGTGCCTTGCTCAAGGGCACCTAAGTTGTGGTATTGAAGGTGGAGAGAGAACTGTACATGCACTCCCCCCACCCACAATTCCTGCCGGCCCGAGGCTCGAACTCGCAACCTTTCGATTGGGAGTCCGACTCTAACCATTAAGCCACGACTTCCCCTTTAATATGGTTTAGCCACCTTTATTTTCCAAATATCAGTGCTAAAAGACGCAAGTGTTTATTCACATATGCAGTAAAAGATAATAATTTTAAGTGTACAAATTTGTTTAACTATGCAACCAGTTTAACAACTACTGCCTGTGAATGTCATTTTAACATAACCTACATTATTCCCCTGTACTTAAATCAGAACACACCTGAACACACACAGGTCTGAGTCAACACATAATGTTAACCACAACACTGAGCCATAGTGTAAACCAGTGGTTCTCAATAACATATACGATACACGATAACATATATATAACATATATGACTGTTTGCATTTATACTTCTGCAATGGTGTGTTTGTGCCATTCTGCAAGTACACCTGCAGGCCCCATGTGCACATCCCTTTCAGAAGGGTGTTCACATGCATGCCCTTTGAGGTCTCTTGGTTAGCATGACCGATTACAACTGTGGAAAAATGACTGTGGTCAATACAGACAGGACATATAGTTACATTTTTGAAGAGGTCCACTTTAGGTTACAGAGAAGTATAAATCAGTCTTACGGGTTGTGGGTTAGTTTTAACTACTGTTATGGTGTGTTAAAACACCAGCATTTTCTCTCAACCTTTTTTCTAAAAAAAAATTGCATACAAAGTTAATAAAAAAAGGGTAAAATAAAGGAAGGACACGTATAACATTTATTATGTGACTTTGAAAAGAAAAGACTCTAAGTCTCTTAAAGTCACACGAGCTGATTCCAGTTGCTCTGCCTCAAAACCATTTAAATGCCTAGAATTTTTTCCTTTATTTTTTCCTTTGGACACTTTTAAATGCCATTGGCCAATTTAACAGATGCTTTGTATTACAGGAAGGAATTGGCTGATGTTCAATGTTTTCATTCTTACCGATGGGGTGACCTCCTTTGCTCTGTACTGACTCTTTGAGAACACATAGATCAAATCGGTTATTTGCTCGCTCCGGCTAGCCATTTTTGAGCTGTCATCCGCCTTCTGATCGATTCGAACCCGGCCTTCCTTAAATAGCGCAGTTCCCTGGGTTTGATAGGATCCTCCAGGCCATCCCTTCAGGGCGAGCTTTGTCCTCACCGCCCGCTTCAAGGCGCCGCGGCCGGTGACGCGTCCCGAGTTCAGGGTCCTGGCGGGATGATTCCGCTCCACAGTAACGTTACTGGTAATCAAATAATAACCCGTTACCGATGGTACTTGACACGCGAGAGACTTCAATGCTTCTCACCGATATAATTTCTCCAAACAACAAAAATAAAGAGTTTTTCAATTCATTTATAATGAACCCCCCGTTTCGGTAGTTTCTTTTCCAACAGTCTCGTCAAAACACCGCATGCCACAAAATAATATCAACACCCGGTCACCAATCACACAGGAAATCCACACGATTTTAAGTCTTCACGCGCTTTTTATCCTTGAGTTTTATAGTCAACTTAATTTCGATCTGGGGATAAAACATACAGTGTTGTTTACAACGCCAAAACTGTCGGGTGTGTGTAAAGGCATAAAGACGAGCAGTCTGTAATGCTGAGAAGAACTCGATCCGTGTTGGGTATAGCTAAGGAACTTTAACCAGGGCCAGTAGTAAACAGGAAACTGATCTGATCATGTGATCTATATTTCCTGAAAGGAGATGTCAAGAATTGCGTTTCATTCCTTTTTTATGCCTTTCACTCGCTTGCTTCCCTCAGTCTCGATAACTTGGATGTATGTCATTATCCTTGTCCAAATCATAGACATAAATTGTATTTATATGTCTATGGTAAAATACCCACACTTGCGGCTTTTGCACTTGACTACTTCTATGACGTATTTCCTGTATTTGGCCCAATTGTTCAAGTGAGGATGAAGACCACAAGTGTGTGCCAAACTTTCATTACCTGATGGGACAGACTTATAGTATTGCAAAAAATGCAAGTGTTTACATAGCTATATTTTATATATTTAAAATCAACTTATAAATGTTCCGTAGTCCCATTGACAATTTTAATTTGTGGTGCCCCTAAGTGATAAAAAGCAGTTCCAAAAGTTGTACAAAATAAATATACTAATCTATGCAGCAATAAAACGTGTAGCATTTTGTTTTACTACCTAATTATATGTAATATCTAATAATTATTATTTAACTTACATTGGAAAGGTATCCGTGACCTCTCGCGATCCTGGCAAAAAGTCTCGTGATTTATTTCCACAATATGATGCATGATGGGATACATTAAAATTATTGCATACCGCCCCCTTACGAATATGTTTGGTGCAGCATTCTATAGGTATGTTTGGACTGTTATAAAGACAAAAAAAACAAACAATCAAAAAAATGATGTATACATTATAGAGTTGTTCGAGGTGGGGATAAATTAACGCGTGTCTAAAAAGTGCTTTAGCTCTTGTATTTGCCCAAAGGTTTAAATTAGTATAATGTTAATTAGAAACAGGCATATATTTAATAATATTAGTTTTTTATTGCCTATTCTTATATATATATATATATATATATATATATATATATATATATATATATATATATATATATATATATAATATACATAATTGATCATCAAAATGACATATTTGAAAAAATTTTTTCCATGAAATTGATATCTTCATGCCTTTATATGGCTTGAATATAACTACACCCTTACCTTATTCAGTATACGCAGAACCATGAATATAGAAATTAGAAAACGCCTTCACTAAATCACACCAGCTTGCGCTACCTTCTTTACTTTCACATTGGTTAACTTCAGTAGTAAATTTTACACAATGGCAGGACTGCCAACTCTTATGCATTCAGCATGACTCACACCACACATTAATTTTCTCACATGGTGAAAAGCACACTCAAATGAGGGAGCAAGAGCTCCCTCAGCTGAAACGGTGATAATCGGTGGCATACTTGATAACCCCAGCGGTGCCGTGGGGGCCCCATCACAGGACATTCTAAAAGGTATTCAAAAATCACACATAATGTGTTTTTGGTTTGAAAAATGAAAGAAGCGGCAGTTGAATTTGGGAAAAAAAAATAACATAAGGTCTCCTGAAATGCCAGCGCAAAGGTAGAGAAGGGCCGGATTTACCTCCAGAGCAGGGTAAATTACTTGAAATTTTAATCTCTTACTGATTCCAAATTACAAGACAGAAATTGTAGTTAGTAAAATAATCCATTACATTACACATGATTTCAGGTTATATAATCAGATTACTTTTAGATTACTTTTGACCTTACTTATCACATTGATTTAAATGGGATAATCTTGACATAAAAATAGAAAAAGAAAAAAGATATATTCCATTTGCTGAAATTAACAACATAAATTAAAATAAAAATTAAAATAAATCATTTTAAAATAACATTAACCAACATCAGAGAACCGCCAACATGCAAATGTGATCATTATTAAATATTTATTTTAAAATCTCAGAGGTACTTTATAAAATATATTAGGCTACGTTCACACGACAAGGATGTAGTCAAAAACTGAAAAGTTTCTCCCTTGCATTTTTAAAAAGTTTCACATATACATGACAACGTTTTTTAAAATGATATGCATTTACACATATCCATGAAAACTACCAAAAAGACTGTATTTTGTATGCCAGGCCAGTAGTTGGGGCTGTTACCAATTGCTGTTACAATACCTGGAGGGAAGTGACAATTATATGTTGCATATGATGCGTCTCCGCTGTTGGTTATAATATTGGTGAAGTAAATAATCTTAGTTATGTACAGTATGTAACATTGGTTCCCTGAATAGGGAATGAGATCCTTCGATGTCAATAGAGCTTAACACCGCCCAGAACATAAGTCCCATATGTTCATATATGCGTGTTGCATGCTATTTCATTGAATTTTAAACTATGACGAACGAAGCGCAATCGAAGGTAGGGAATGGCCAGCATTGCAGCATCTCGTTCTTATATTCAGGAAACAAAGTTACATAGGTAACTGAGATGTTCCCCCTTAAAGGTTCACTTTAATGATGCGATGACCTCTTCGATATATGGGAACACTATACCATCACGCTAGAGACCTGGGATCCAAGAGCTATCCTCAGATCCAGACAAGTAGAACTTTGTGAAAGTGCTAGGAGAGGACTAACCTGCCACAGCACAGGCATCTCCCATCAAATGCACTTTAAAAAGAGTCTGAGAAGAAGCCATTGCTCTTGTAGAATGAACATGCACCTTTAGAAGTCACACCGTGCACCTCATAGGCTAGAGATATAGTGACTATCTGACCCTGCATAGCAGGGGAGAAAGCCTTCAACCATTTGCTGCATGAAACGAAGCAGCCTTAGGATTAACTAGGCCTAGAAAGCAGTAAGACATAACTAGCCTCAGGGCAAAGTCTATACAAGAGGAGCTGAAAGAGTCTGCAGATCCTCAGTCCTCTAAAAGAGGATAGGATTAAAAAAAAGTTATCTGACAGACTTAAATGCTCAAATGTATGGCCTGCAAGGCCTTCCAACCGAAAAAATAAGTCCCAAAAAGGAATTTGTGTTGGGCAGAAAGGCCTAAGACTTCTCGTCCCTGCATGAAACGGGAAACCAGAGGGTGACATCTCTATGGGTATTGCTCAGCAGATATGGCAGCCACATAAACCTGTAGCTGGTCCCTACAGGGTAATGGACTGGGTCCAGATTGTATCCACTTAAGGGCATACAGTCTTGTGGAGGGAGCCCTAGAATTAAGAATAGTGTCATAATCTCTGCCAAGAGGCAGGAACACATTACAACTACGCTATGGGGTCACACCAATTAGTTCCAAAAATCCTGATGGGGATGTCAAAATCATGCCCCGAGCCTGAGTCAGCAGGTCATGTCTGAGGGGAGCCTCCCATGGGGGTCAGCTAACAGGCTGATCAATTCTGAGAACCACGTATGAATGGGCCAAAACGGCACCACCAACAACAGATGTTCACTCTGACTAACCTCATGGAATTGTTTGGGAGCAAACAGGTTGATGGGAAGGCATAAGACTGGTCCTGGGCCATTCTTGGGCTAGAGCATCCACACCCAGAGGTGACGGATGAGACAAGGAAACTATAGTGGGCAATGCGCATGCTCTAAGCAAACAAATACACTTCCGCTCAGCCGAACCACTGCCATATGAGACTCACCACCTGAGGGTGCATTCTCCATTCTCTAGCTTCCAAACTCTGTCTCAAGAGTAAGTCCACTCCTGAGTTCAGGTGATCTGGGACATGAACTGCTCTGATTGACAGAAACCTGGTCTGCATCCAAAGAAGAACCCGTCTCATCAACCTGCATAGGGGGCGTGAGCGTAATTCTCTCTGACAATCCATGTATGAGACCACAGCCGTGTTGTCAGTCCTTGACCTAATGTGACAAGCACTAAAATGGGTAGGAACCGTTTAAGTGCCAGAACACCACTCTAAACAGTTTGTGTGATTGAGCTAATATCAGCCAATCATCAAGTTAACTCAAAATTCAGACAGGGCCAGATACGCATCCATTCACCATGCGTTCGAGGCCAGTTCAATGGAAGAATACAGTACTGGCAAGCTTTATTATAAAAGAAAACCTGAGGAACTTCCTGTGTCTCTTAACGATCTGGATGCAGAAGTACACATCCTTAGATCGACAAACCAATCTCTGGTTCAGATAGAGACACGATGAACTTCTGCATCAGCATCTTGAAATTGCTTACTCCAAGCACAAGGTTAGGTGATGCAAATCCAATCAACCCATAGAAGCTGGATGGTGTAACCATATGACACCCTGATCCTCCCTCATGAGCCCCTGAAACACCTAAGTTGCAGGAAAAACCTCTGAAACCGGAACGGATACTAAAATCAGGCATGCCAACACCAAGAGTGGGAACTGGATGTTAACATAGACCCTGTACTATAGTCCCTGTCTATCCTTGTAGGTTGCCCACATTCATACTCAGTTCCAGCTTAATGCAACAGCAGAGCTGAAAAGAACAGAGGAATAAGTCATGCAAGCTACTGCTAGAGTCTGCGCCTAAAAGCAGTACACAAAATAATAGCTGAATGCGTAAGCAATAATTCAAATGCATGTGCCTGCATTAGTGCAGTGCAGAAGTAGAGAGAGAGAGTTAGGAAAACCCATCTGCTCAACTCTACAACCTGAGCCATTATAGCATGAATGTTAAAACAGCTTGCCACTTAATACTTCATCTCAACGCAGCAGCAGAGCTGAAAGAAATATTATAGTACTCAGGCAGACTAACGGTTAGTAGCATGAAGCGCCAAGACCAATGTGCAACATCTGCTGCAGGACTCCTCAGTCTGTGTCTAAATAGATTACACGAGCTAGAGTTGGAAGCGTAAGTGCCAAATCAAATAAGCATGTTTGCATCAGTGCAGTGCAGCAGGTAACGTTAGAGAGAGGTAGGTAAAAACTGCCAGGTCATTGTTATAGCTTGCTATAAGAATACTCTGAAACTGCGTCTAAAAACAGTACACAAACAAGTGTTTGGAAACATAAGCATCAAATCAAATGAACGAATCTGCATTAGGACAGCGCAGCAGGTAATGTTACAGAGAGAGGGGAAAAACCGTCTAATCACTGTTATAACATGCTGTAAGAAATATGTGAGCTTTTCCACTTATTTGTTTCAGCTCAATGCAGCAGGGGAGTTGAAAAAAAAGTGGCAAAAACCATAGTGCGTGACTTAACATAATGTTTAATAAACTTGAGAAACACTTAATCCAGAGAGGGAGTAGAGCAGGGGTATTCAACTAAAATTTGAAGAGGTCCAGTTAGAGTATATATATTGTGACGAACGTCCTCGGAGGAATCAGCGTTGCCCTGGCAATCAACGCAGAACACCTGCACATCCTCACCGCCGGCTGATCGGTCACAGCTGCTCCCTATCAGCCTGCGCACTTTTAAGCAGCACACGCTGCACTCACAGGACGGTCTCGAGCCGAATGAAACGCTGGTCTAATCCTTCTCTCGTTTCTCCTCAGAAAGCAGCGAGTGACCGACAGCCCACTCACCTTGGAGAACGTCTGGACACCCACTTTCGTTTTGGATTTGCACCGAAGAGCACAGGAATGCACGGGAAGCACCAGCCATCACGAAGCGGCTCACCTCACTTCACCAGGCACTTTTAAATAAATCCACGGAAGGCGGTGCGCGCGTCCTCGCGATGGAAGAAGTCCTGCAACGCCTCGCCGAAGTGAGTATCCGACAGCAGCAAATAGTGGAACAGCAAATAGTGTCTCCGACAGTGGGAGAGAAGGTGAGTCCCCCTCCCAAACCACTAATCTGTTCTATGATGTGTTCCAACAGGCCACTGGAGGGGGCTCTTTCGCCAAGGAACAGCGGGAGGATGACCGACTCAAGCACTGTTGGACTCAGGTGCGAGTCGTCGAAGGGAAGGACGTCCTCCCACGGCCCCACCCTCTCCTACATTTTGTCATCGAGAACGACCTGTTATACTGTGTCGCCCAGCGGTGGGGGGAGTAGAAGAAGTTATTAGTGGTACCCCGGTCCAAGACCGAAACCGTCCTGGAACTGGCCCATTCCCATCCTATGGCAGGTCACCTCGGGGCAGCCAATACCACCCAACGCATCCACGACCGTTTCCACTGGCCAGGCCTGGAGGCCGAAGTGAAGGGCTTCTGCCAAGCCAGCCCGACTTGCCAGGCCACATCGCCTCGGACCCCTCCCCCCAGCCCGCTCATCCCGCTGCCTATCATCGAGGTGCCCTTCGAGTGGATTGGAATGGACATAGTGGGGCCGTTGCCAAAGTCTGCCCGCGGACATGAGCACATCCTAGTGATCGTCTACTACGCCACCCGCTACCCAGAAGCAGTCCCCCTGCGGAAGGCCACAGCAAAGTCCATCGCCCAGGAGCTGTTTCTGCTGGCCAGCCGAGTCGGCCTCCCCACCGAGATCCTGACTGACCAGGGAACTGGGTCATTCATGTCCCGGCTGATGGCGGATCGCTGCAGGCTGCTGCGGGTGAAACAGTTGAGGACCACGGTCTAACACCCGCAGACGGACGGGCTCGTAGAGAGATTCAACCAGACCCTCAAACAAATGCTCAGATGTGTGGCGGCGGAGGACAAGCGGGATTGGGACCTCATGATTCCCTACGTCCTCTTCGGGATCCGCGAAGTCCCTCAGGCCTCAACTGGTTTCACCCCCTTCGAGCTCCTGTTCGGGCGTCAACCACGGGGGCTCCTTGACGTAGCCAGGGAAGCGTGGGAGCAGCAGCCTGCCCCTCATCGCACCCTCATCGAGCACGTCCGACAGATGAGGGAGCGGATCGACTGAGTGATGCCATTAGTCCGGGAACACCTCTCCAAGGCTCAGCAGGCCCAACAGCATCACTACGACCTGAGGGCACAGCCACGTGAGTTCCAGTTCCAGGATGTGTTCTCTCCCCAGCCCAGGCAGACCAACGTGCTCCAGCACGACATCCGGACACCCCCAGGGACCATCGTCAGGCAATGGCCCTACCGTGTCCCGGAAGCTCGTCGGCGGGCTATCGAGGAGGAGGTCCAACAAATGCTGAAGTGGGGGGTAATTGAGCCATCCTGGAGTCCCTGGTCCAGCCCCATCGTGATGGTCCCGAAGCCAGATGGCACCCTCCGCTTTTGCAATGACTTCCGCCGCCTGAACGAAGTCTCCAAATTCGACGGGTACACCATGCCTCGGGTCGACGAGCTACTGGAACGCCTGGGAAGGGCCCGGTATATCAGCACCCTGGACCTCACTAAGGGTTACTGGCAAGTGCCACTCTCGGAAGCTGCGAAACCGAAGACGGCCTTCTCATCCCCCAGTGGCCACTGGCAGTACCGGACCCTTCCGGTATAAATATATATACACAATTGTATAATAAATAAAAAGAAAATAGATAGAATACAAAAAGATTAGAAAGGTAGTTTTGAATTAGAATAGTGAGTGCTAAAGTTAGAGGGTCAGATAAAGATGGAAGAGATGGCATTTAAGGTGATTCTTGAAGATGGCTAAGGACTCAGCTGCTCGGATTGAGTTGGGCAGGTCATTCCACCAGGAGGGAACATTTAATTTAAAAGTCCGTAAAAGTTACTTTGGGATGGAGTAATGAATTTAGGTAAAGGGGTGTAGAGCCAGTGGTGGTTTTGTAGGCAAATATCAATGCCTTGAATTTTATGCAAGGAGCTATTGGTAGCCAGTGCAAACTGATAAATAGAGGTGTGATGTGTACTATTTTCGGCTCATTAAAATTTAATCTTGCTGCGCGTTCTGGATTAATTGTAAAGGATTGATAGACCTTCCAGGAGAGCATTGCAATAGTTTCTCTCCCTTTCTCTGTTTCACTCGTGTTTTTCTAAACTTTCTCCGTCTCACTCGTCTGTATTGCTCCTTTTCTCCATCTCATTCGCCTGTTTCTCTCCCTTTCTCCATCTCACTCGTCTTTTTCTAAACTTTCCTTCTCACTCGCCTGTTTCTCTCTCTCCTTTTCTCCGTCTCACTCGTCTTTTTCTAAACTTTCTCTGTCTCACTCGTCTGTTTCTCTCCCTTTCTCCGTCTCCCTCATCTTTTTCTCAACCTTATCTGTCTCACTTGCCTGTTTCTCTCCCTTTTTCCGTCTCACTCGTCTTTTTCTAAACTTTCCCAGTCTCATTGGCCTGTTTCTCTCCCTTTCTCCATCTCACTCATCTTTTTCTCAACTTTATCCGTCTCACTTGTCTGTATTGCTCCCTTTCTCCGACTCACTCATCTTTTTCTAAACTTTCTCCGTCTAACTTGCCTGTTTCTCTCCCTTTTTCCGTCTCACTCGTCTTTTTCTAAACTTTCTCCGTCTCACTCGCCTGTTTCTCTCCCTTTCTACGTCTCACTCGTCCTTTTCTCAGCTTTATCCGTCTCGCTCGTCTGTATCACCCCCTTTCTCCGTCTCACTTGCCTGTTTCTCTCCCTTTCTCCATCTCACTCGTCTTTTTCTAAACTTTTTCCGTCTCACTCACCTGTTTCTCTCCATTTTTCAGTCTCACTCGTCTTTTTCTCAACTTTATCCATCTCGGTTTCTCTCCCTTTCTCCGTCTCACTCGTCCGTTTCTCAGCTTTATCCATCTCACTCATCTGTATCGCCCCCTTTGTCCATCTCACTCACCTATTTCTGTTTTCTACATGTATCGCTATCTTTCTATCGTCTGTGAAACTTGGCTCTAATTCTCTGATCTGTCTGCACTACAGAAGACTCGCAATGTTTGCCCCCTGGAATGCAAAGGCTTGATTAGATGAGTGGTATCACGTGGGATGGCTTAACTCGCATGCAATTGGTCTATGCCAGGGATAGGCAACTCCAGTCCTGGAGGGCCACTATCCTGCAGAGTCCAAATAAAGACTTCATTAGCATAGCCGCTGTTCCAACAAAGTAAAATTAATTAGTTTAACCCAAGCTAAAGAATAAGAATGCGCATTTGATCAGATGCAACTGCAGTCACAATTTAAGAGATGCATTATTCAAATGCTTGGCGAAAGAGATGCATTTTTATTCTAGATTTAAACAGAGAGAGTGTGTCTGAACCCCGAACATTATCAGGAAGGCTATTCCAGAGTTTGGGAGCCAAATGTGAAAAAGCTCTACCTCCTTTAGTGGACTTTGCTATCCTGGGAACTACCAAAAGTCCAGCGTTTTGAGACCTTAGGGAGCGTGATGGATTGTAACGTGGTATAAGGCTAGTTAGGTACACAGGAGCTTAACCATTTATAGGTAAGTAATGATAATTTATAACTGATAAGGAGCTTAATAGGTAAGAAAGAATCGAAAGAATCGAAAGAATCGATTACAAGCTTCTGGAATCAGATTTGACTAACCACCTGACTCACGAAGTGCTCTTCTGATGAATGCACACAGTCCGGGTAAGACAGCGAGAGAGAAGGGGATTAATTCTGTTCTCTCACTCTCTGTACACTCGGGCTCATCACCTTCACCCCTCATGCGGTGCCTTGGCAACCACAAAACTGAACATATCTCCTTCCTAAGAAAAAAAAAAAGCTCAGAGCGCAACTTACTAAAAAATACAGATATCACAGATACAACAATAGATAAAGGCTGCAAAGTGGTCTTCCTACCTGTTTCCTCATGAGTCCGTGTAACATGCATCAATACATACCGGAAAACTCACTGTGTCCACCATAGAAGAGTAAACTGCTATATATAAATAGATGGCTTAGAACACAACAACCTCTTTCTGACGGGCAAAAGATGATTTGCTTCCTGAAGGAATTAAAATATGATGAAATAGCGCTCAGCACAAATATATGAGCATACGTGGCGTATGCTCGGGGCAGTGCTAAACGCTATTGGCCAATAAATTGGCGTGATGGTATAAGGGCTTCAGATATTCATCACACTGGAGGTGTTCCAATAGCGATGACGCCATCGAAGCATTGAAGTGAACCTATGAGAGGGAACTACACTTTGTTGAAGAAGCGTTAGCAAACTCCTGAGCAGCAACAAAAGTACCATGTACTCCGCCATTGTTATGTACGTATGTTTGTTCCCGCTTGCCTTTAAAATCGACATGTACTACACATGTCTGCATACTTTGTTTTTGCAGAGAATGAGAACATACAGAAGAATAAGCATACATCACATAATATCAACCACAAAAATAGAATTGAAACAAAGCAAAAAAATATCATAAAATAAAGATAAAGATAAGAGGGCCACCATCTAAACATGATCACATAAAGAGAGTGTCCTTATAGACTTCTTTTTAGTAGATACTAAAATTACATTCAAATAATTTTCTATTTATTTTTGGAAGACAGAGCCGAAAGGTTTACAGTTGGAAAATTTGCCTTTGTGAATGTGAAATTTGCTTAGGAAATAAATTTAATTAATAACAATACAGATATTATCCCAAAGCTTCTGAGTGTAGGGACATGACCAAAATTAGTGTACCACAGTTCTTTCAGAATTCGAACAAAAAAAGCATGTTAGTTCAATATCAGATTTAAATCTTTGTATAAACTTCTTTACAGGGAAGAACCTGTGTAAGAGCTTAAAATGTATTTATTTCACTTTGTTTGTGAGAAATTATTTTTGCTGTGGTATTTGGATATAAATTCTCAGTACCTGCACAAAAGACCTTGCTCATTAAACAACTGCTCCGCCAAAAATAAACCATTACTGAACCAACTATCATAAAACAGAGACTTATTTTTTAATAAAATGTTCTTATTGTTCCAAATAAAACATCTTTGCGGTGAAAAGTTATAAATTAGTGTCCATGCTAAGAGAACCTGTTGATGAAAAGTGGAAAATTTGATAAGGATTTTGGATATATTATAATTACACATTAAGATTAAATTAATGCCAGCAAGTTGTGAAAAAACAAATTGAGGAAAAACATTCCAAATAGAAAATGGTTTGGTTAGATATTGGTTCAGCCAATTCATTTTAAATGTATTGTTGAGGGAATCAAAATCAATAAAATTCAGACCAGCATTATTATATGCAAGAAAAGCGTTAGCACTCGTTAGCTTGTCATTAGCGTTTTCATTCGAACCTATCGCTGTTTTCTTTTCTCCTCTCCCTCGCTCCAGTTTTTCACAAGTTCATCAAACAACCGCAGTAAGAATATTTCATCAAGCACGGTGAGTAATGGCTTCTCCCGTCATTGTTACTTGCACCTCTTGCCACATGTACAGTTTATCTATCTCTGTCGCTGATGAGGGATTCACATGTGATAAATGCAGGAAAATAGTTAGGCTGACAGAGAAGATTTCAAAATTAGAGACACGCATCCAAACTTTAATTGAGGACAGTAAGAATGTTAGGGCTCTAGATACGGCTTTGGATTCATCTAGCTCAGGGATTCCTGTACATTGTTCGGTTCCGGAAACAGAGCCCCAGGAGCAGGGCAACTGGGTGACGGTGAGGCAGCGTAGTCGTGGGTCAAAACACCGCTCTTCTGTTCCGATCAAAACATTAAACAGGTTCTCCCCACTCAGTGATGCACCCACTGAGAAACCTGATGAAAGTGCTCTAGTTATTGGTGATTCTATTGTACGGAACGTGAATATAGAGACACCAGCCACCATAGTCAAATGTTTACCGGGAGCCAGAGCGCCTGACATCTTGGCAAATTTAAAAGTGCTGGCTAATGCTAAACGTAAATACAGTAAGATTGTTATTCATGCCGGCGCTAATGATGTTCGACTTCGCCAGTCGGAGATCACTAAAAATAACATTAAAGAGGTGTGTGAACTTGCAAGCACGATGTCAGACACTGTAATATGCTCTGGTCCCCTCCCTGCTTACCGTGGTGATGAGATGCATAGCAGATTGTCATCACTCAATGGCTGGATGTCTAAGTGGTGCCCACAGAATAACATAGGTTTCATAGACAATTGGACGAGCTTTTGGGGCAGACCTGACCTGTTTAAAAGAGATGGTCTTCATCCCTCCTGGGGTGGCGCCACTCTTCTCTCTAGAAATATGGCAAATAGTCTTAGTGTTTATACTTGACTAACTGGGGCCCAGGTCAGGAAGCAGACAGACTGGCTAAACCGACCGTCTGCTAGCTGCCTCCCGTCACAGAGGTCAGTTAATTCTCAGCACATAGAGACTTTTTCACCTAGATATCACACTATAGAGAATGTGTCTGTTCCCCGAACTAGAAAAAACAAAAAACGTCCAAACCAAGTTAAGATTAACAATTTAATTGAGGTTCAACAAATAAAAAACAGAAGCAATATGGATAAACAAATGATAAAGCTTGGCTTATTGAATATCAGATCCCTTTCTACGAAAACACTTTTTGTAAATAATATGATCACTGATCATAATATAGATGTACTCTGTTTGACAGAAACCTGGCTAAAACCTGATGATTACATTATTTTAAATGAGTCCACCCCCCAAGATTACTGTTATAAACATGAGCCACGTCTAAAAGGCAAAGGTGGAGGTGTTGCTTCAATTTATAACAACGTTTTCAGGATTTCTCAGAGGGCAGGCTACAAGTATAACTCGTTTGAAGTAATGGTACTTCATATAACATTATCCAAAGAAACAAATGTTAATGATAAATCCCCTGTTATGTTTGTACTGGCTACTGTATACAGGCCACCAGGGCACCATACAGACTTTATTAAAGAGTTTGGTGATTTTACATCCGAGTTAGTTCTGGCTGCAGATAAAGTTTTAATAGTTGGTGATTTTAATATCCATGCTGATAATGAAAACGATGCATTGGGATCAGCATTTATAGACATTCTGAACTCTATTGGTTTTAGACAACACGTTTCAGGACCTACTCATTGTCGAAATCATACTCTAGATTTAATACTGTCACATGGAATTGATGTTGATGGTGTTGAAATTATTCAGCCAAGTGATCATATCTCAGATCATTATTTAGTTCTTTGCAAAATTCATATAGCCAAAATTGTAAATTCTACTTCTTGTTACAAGTATGGAAGAACCATCACTTCTAACACAAAAGACTGCTTTTTAAGTTATCTTCCTGATGTATCCAAATTCCTTAGCATATCCAAAACCTCAGAACAACTTGATGATGTAACAGAAACTATGGACTCTCTCTTTTCTAGCACTTTAAATAAAGTTGCTCCTTTACGCTTAAGGAAGGTTAAGGAAAACAGTTTGACACCATGGTATAATGAGCATACTCGCACCCTAAAGAGAGCAGCCCGAAAAATGGAGCGCAGCTGGAGGAAAACAAAACTAGAGGTATTTCGTATTGCTTGGCGGGAAAGTAACATATCCTATAGAAAAGCATTAAAAACTGCTAGATCCGATTACTTTTCTTCTCTTTTAGAAGAAAACAAACATAACCCCAGGTATTTATTCAATACAGTGGCTAAATTAACGAAAAATAAAGCCTCAACAAGTGTTGACATTTCCCAACACCACAGCAGTAATGACTTTATGAACTACTTTTCCTCTAAAATCGATACTATTAGAGATAAAATTGCAACCATTCAGCCGTCAGCTACAGTGTCACATCAGACAGTGCACTATAGACCCCCTGAGGAACAGTTCCACTCATTCTCTACCATAGGAGAGGAAGAATTGTATAAACTTGTTAAATCATCTAAACCAACAACATGTATGTTAGACCCTATACCATCTAAGCTCCTAAAAGAGGTGCTTCCAGAAGTCATAGATCCTCTTCTGACTATTATTAATTCCTTATTGTCATTAGGATATGTCCCCAAAACCTTCAAACTGGCTGTTATTAAGCCTCTCATCAATAAACCACAACTTGACCCCAAAGAACTAGTTAATTATAGACCAATCTCAAATCTCCCTTTTCTGTCCAAGATACTAGAAAAGGTGGTATCCTCACAATTATATTCCGTCTTAGAGAAAAATGGTATATGTGAGGATTTCCAGTCAGGATTTAGACCGTATCATAGTACTGAGACTGCTCTCCTTAGAGTTACAAATGATCTGCTCTTATCATCTGATCGTGGGTGTATCTCTCTATTAGTTTTATTGGATCTTAGTGCTGCGTTTGACACAATTGACCACAACATTCTTTTGCATAGACTTGAACACTTTGTTGGCATCAGTGGAAGTGCATTAGCATGGTTTAAATCGTACTTATATGACCGCCATCAGTTCGTAGCAGTGAATGAAGATGTATCCTATCGATCACAAGTGCAGTATGGAGTACCTCAAGGCTCAGTACTAGGGCCGCTACTCTTCACGCTTTATATGTTACCCTTGGGAGATATCATCAGGAAACATGGTGTTAGCTTTCACTGTTATGCTGATGATACTCAGCTCTATATTTCTTCGCAGCCCGGTGAAACACACCAATTTGAAAAACTAATGGATTGCATAGTCGATATAAAAAACTCGATGACGAGTATTTCTTACTGCTAAATTCTGAAAAAAAACAGAGGTGTTAATTATAGGACCTAAAAACTCTGCTTGTAATAACCTAGAACACTGTCTAAGACTTGATGGTTGCTCTGTCAATTCTTCGTTATCAGTTAGGAACCTAGGTGTGCTATTTGATCGCAATCTTTCCTTAGAAAGCCACGTTTCTAGCATTTGTAAAACTGCATTTTTCCATCTCAAAAATATATT
Organism: Carassius carassius; assembly: GCF_963082965.1. NCBI lineage: Eukaryota > Metazoa > Chordata > Actinopteri > Cypriniformes > Cyprinidae > Carassius > Carassius carassius. Next base: position 24,518,276 of record NC_081764.1, on the reverse strand, counting down.
TAAATTACGGCCTATGCTCTCAATGTCAAATGCAGAAATGTTAATCCATGCATTTATGACCTCAAGGTTAGACTATTGTAATGCTTTATTGGGTGGTTGTTCTGCACGCTTAGTAAACAAACTACAGCTAGTCCAAAATGCAGCAGCAAGAGTTCTTACTAGAACCAGGAAGTATGACCATATTAGCCCGGTCCTGTCAACACTGCACTGGCTCCCTATCAAGCATCGCATAGATTTTAAAATATTGCTTATTACTTATAAAGCCCTGAATGGTTTAGCACCTCAGTATTTGAATGAGCTCCTTTTACATTATAATCCTCTACGTCCGCTACGTTCTCAAAACTCAGGCAATTTGATAATACCTAGAATATCAAAATCAACTGCAGGCGGCAGATCCTTTTCCTATTTGGCGCCCAAACTCTGGAATAACCTACCTAACATTGTTCGGGAGGCAGACACACTCTTGCAGTTTAAATCTAGATTAAAGACCCATCTCTTTAACCTGGCATACACATAACATACTAATATGCTTTTATTATCCAAATCCGTTAAAGGATTTTTAGGCTGCATTAATTAGGTAAACCGGAACCGGAAACACTTCCCATAACACCCTATGTACTTGCTACATCATTAGAAGAATGGCATCTACGCTAATATTTGTCTGTTTCTCTCTTGTTCCGAGGTCACCGTGGCCACCAGATCCAGTCTGTGTCCAGATCAGAGGGTCACTGCAGTCACCCAGATCCAGTACGTATCCAGACCAGATGCTGGATCAGCACCTAGAAAGGACCTCTACATCCCTGAAAGACAGTGGAGACCAGGACAACTAGAGCCCCAGATACAGATACCTTGTCTCAGAGGAGCACCAGGACAAGACCACAGGAAACAGATGATTCTTCTGCACAATCTGACTTTGCTGCAGCCTGGAATTGAACTACTGGTTTCGTCTGGTCAGAGGAGAACTGGCCCCCCAACTGAGCCTGGTTTCTCCCAAGGTTTTTTTCTCCATTCTGTCACCGATGGAGTTTCGGTTCCTTGCCGCTGTCGCCTCTGGCTTGCTTAGTTGGAGACACTTCATCTACAGCGATATCGTTGACTTGATTGCAAATAAATGCACAGACACTATTTAACTGAACAGAGATGACATAGCTGAATCCAATGATGAACTGCCTTTTACTATCATTTTTGCATTATTGACACTGTTTTCCTAATGAATGTTGTTCAGTTGCTTTGACGCTATTTTGTTTAAAGCGCTATATAAATAAAGGTGACACTGACACTGACACTGACACTGACATTTAATGTGACTGATTTTCTTAAATTATGAGATTTATTTTTCCACAGGAATTTTATTTGCTCGTCTACATACCTAACACGTACTACACACGAGCATGATGTCACTGTTTTAAAATATTCCCGTCTTGGGTGTTTACATGGAAACGATAATGGTGGCTTTTTTAAAAATTTGCACTTTGAAACCCATTTTCAAAAATATGCGTTTTCAGTCCCCAAAACTCTGTTGTCAAGTAAACAAACAGGCAAAATGCATAAAAAGTTTCCAATTTTGGGCTGAAAACGTTGAAAGATGTTTAGAAGTTTGGGAATACCTGCATTATGTAAATAAGAAATAATGTGATTTTTTGCATTTTAATGTGTTTGAAAGACAAATGCCTTCCAAAGACATTGAAATAGATGGTGATAATTCAGATATATTAATGTGTTCATCAAAAGTTGATGCAATGTTGAAACACTTGAAATGATTTTTTAAATCCAGTGGTCAAATGCTATGCCAGCTGACTAATGACTGGTCTTTCTGTGAATGTCCAGAAAACTGGAAGACTTTCTGAGTGTATATAAGCAGTAGGATATTTAAAAGATTAACATTTAAAATATTAAATAGAAGAATTTGTAGAATTTATTAATTATGAATAATTTATTGCTATTGTATGAATAATATGTAGTCATACAATCATAAAAAAGTAACTGTATTCTGATTACATGTGTTTTAAATCTAATTACAAGGACTTTTTGGTATCTGATTATTTAATCCAGATTACATGTAATCAGTTACTACCCAGTTCTGTTTACCTCTTATTGTGACATAGGCAAATTTATTTTTGACCCCCCCCCCCCCCCCCCACCCTATTAAATAAATATACTATTACCACCCAAAAACAGCAAACAATAGTTCATGGAAATCGTTACAGTGTTCTCTTCCATCATCTCATGTTCAAGATCCACCTACAGGAAGGGCATCCTTACCTGACCTCTGCAGAAGCATCCAAATGTACCAAGTTTGGATAGACAGACAGAAACATGCAGCCAATGCTTGGTAAGGCACACTCCGTTACCTGAGAGCATATAAGGCCTGCATGCACTGCGGTTATCCAGTTGAAATTTGCTTTTTGCGTTCTCTGTACTTACACAGTTTGGCTGGAATGTTTATTGTTTACTTACGTGTCTTCAGGAGGAAATATACCTAGATCAGCCTTCGACAGATGTGACAGTCTTCTGTTCAGCCAAGGTTAGCTGTGTTTTGCTCCCCAGAGTGCCACAGACCAAGAAAGGGACATTTATGAAGGGAAACTGCTGGGTCCCCCTCCTGGCCTGAGGAAACAACCCTTACCCTTCCAGTGTGCGCGAAACACATGAGACACAATTGGAGAGACCGACTCTATTTGAAGCACGGTCTCGCGGACCTTAAGGTAAAAGATATGGTGGCTTTTGGCATGGGTGAGGGGTTGAAAAGGGACTATTTTCGGCCTTGGCTGCTAGGGCCCTTAATGTTTCGTCCCTCCTCACCACTTACCAGGCGGAGATTTTGGATAAATTAGGGCAACAGAAGGTTAAGGCATACCCCTCACCAATCTTGTTCAATTCAATTCAATTCAAGTTTATTTGTATAGCGCTTTTTACGATACAAATCATTACAAAGCAACTTTACAGAAAATTGCATTTCTACAATATTTAGTAGTAGCTTATAAGTGGTGACTGTCGGTTTGTGCGCATATGCCAGGATTTTTCAGAAAAATGAATACAAGACGTAGTCAGCCAGACGATGAACATTAGTAACAGCAATTATTATATGATGCAATCACACTTGTAGCCAGGGTGCGATTTGTAAAAATAACAGAGGGGGGGATGTTTTGAAACATTTTAATTCATAAAAATAAATCATGAGAACATTAACTAGATGACGTCATGCGCAAATTAGCATATTTATGACGTAAGTGCGTCGTATTGTATTGCCTCCCTATGCTCACATACTGCAATTTAATTTAGTCATTTAATTTAATTATCAATAAAACTGTTTTTATTACTATATTTTAAAGTTTCTGTTATGTAATATTATAATGACTGAAACGCGGTCCATTAAGACTACATAACCAGCTCTCAAACATTATAATCTGCACTAATGAAATCAAATACACATACGAAAAAGTCAGTGGTTGTGCTGTGACTGATGTCTGCTATACTTGCTTGTAAAATAGAGTTAGAAGCAACACAATATCTTTTTTTTTTTACTGAAAGTGGTGCTCCTCTCTGCGCTCGCTGAACACAGCTGATACAGTGAGAGAGGCTCGCGCTGGGAAAGAGAGACCTGGTGCTCGTACGGCAGCACCAGAGAGTCTCAGAGACTAAATAATGATTGCCCAAAAAGTCGCTAGATTTGTCGCTTAATCTAGCGACAAAGTCGCCAAGTTGGCAACTCCACTGCCCAGCGGACTGGCTTCAGCCGTCTCGCAAGTGTTGATAGGCTATTACTCATGAAGTGTAACCAATCAGATAGCGCCATGGGCGGGACATTGAGCAAGTCTGCAGAATGGTGAATACAGAGAGGCTGCGCGGCAGCTATCAGAGCCAGCCAAAGTAGCGCATTTTAAAATAAAATTGGCTTTAATCAAACCACGGATCCGTGATAAGTTTTGTGATCCATCTCGTCATTAGTGTAATAGCACTGATCACTTTGAAGGGGGGATAAATTTATCCCCTACGGGGATAAAAATAATTAAGCAGAGGCAGGGATACATTGACCAGAAAGGGGGAAATCCCACGCATCCCCCCAGGCAAATCGCACCCTGCTTGTAGCAATATATGTTAGTTCTGTTTGTTGATTCAGGGTTAGCATCATCTGGGGTCCTCTGAGGGGTCAGCATAATCTCTTCTCAGGTGTTCTGGATCCAGACTGGAGTGGCAAAACAAACAAATAGAGACTTCATTAGCATAGCCGCTGTTCCAACAAAGTAAAATTAATTAGTTTAACCCAAGCTAAAGAATAAGAATGCGCATTTGATCAGATGCAACTGCAGTCACAATTTAAGAGATGCATTATTCAAATGCTTGGCGAAAGAGATGCATTTTTATTCTAGATTTAAACAGAGAGAGTGTGCCTGAACCCCGAACATTATCAGGAAGGCTATTCCAGAGTTTGGGAGCCAAATGTGAAAAAGCTCTACCTCCTTTAGTGGACTTTGCTATCCTGGAAACTACCAAAAGTCCAGCGTTAATAGGTAGCCAGTGCAGATACTGTAAAATTGGGGTAATATTAGGGTTGGGAATCGTTAGAAATTTTCCGGTTCTGGTTCCGGTTCCACCTAACGGTTCCGGTTCTGATTCCGGTTCCATTGAAATCATTAAAAAATTATTAAAAAAATAGTGGTAAGGAAAAATGCACAATACTCAACTACTCAATGCTCAGTACTGTTTATTACTTACTGTCAACTTAATTTAAAGGTTGGCAATGTCAAAATGCAACATATATTATAGTGTACATAAGTAGGGTTGGGTATTTTTAGACATTTTCCAGTTCGGCTTCTGGTTCCATTTAAATGAACTATTATTATGTTTTTTTTTTACTATTTTACCTTCACTGAATGTAGCGTTGCTGGAAGGTAGTAAGTAATGTTGAGTAATGCTAGTCCATCAATCAGCATGTGTTTCAAAGTTGATGTCTTTTACACTATCAATAACGTTTTGCTTTTCAAGCAGGAATAAGCTTGTTTAAAATGCAGTAAATAAATTTGCATTAAAATAAATATTTTCTATCACTTTGTTTATCACTCTTGAAATGACCTGTACACTAAATAATCTAACCCTTATACTTGCATAACAATAGCAGTCTATTTATTTAGTGTTCCAAGTTGAAGCCAGTATGTATATTAATGACAATATGGGACAAATATACAACCCGAATTCCGGAAAAGTTGGGACGTTTTTTAAATTTTAATAAAATGAAAACTAAAGGAATTTCAAATCACATGAGCCAATATTTTATTCACAATAGAACATAGATAACGTAGCAAATGTTTAAACTGAGAAATTTTACACTTTTATCCACTTAATTAGCTCATTTAAAATTTAATGCCTGCTACAGGTCTCAAAAAAGTTGGCACGGGGGCAACAAATGGCTAAAAAAGCAAGCAGTTTTGAAAAGATTCAGCTGGGAGAACATCTAGTGATTAATTAAGTTAATTGATATCAGGTCTGTAACATGATTAGCTATAAAAGCTCTCAGAAGAAAAGATGGGCAGAGGCTCTCCAATCTGTGAAAGACTGCGTAAAAAAATTGTGGAAAACTTTAAAAACAATGTTCCTCAACGTCAAATTGCAAAGGCTTTGCAAATCTCATCATCTACAGTGCATAATATCATCAAAAGATTCAGAGAAACTGGAGAAATCTCTGTGCGTAAGGGACAAGGCCGGAGACCTTTATTGGATGCCTGTGGTCTTCGGGCTCTCAGACGACACAGCATCACTCATCGGCATGATTGTGTCAATGACATTACTAAATGGGCCCAGGAATACTTTCAGAAACCACTGTCGGTAAACACAATCCGCCGTGCCATCAGCAGATGCCAACTAAAGCTCTATCATGCAAAAAGGAAGCCACATGTGAACATGGTCCAGAAGCGCCGTCGTGTCCTGTGGGCCAAGGCTCATTTAAAATGGACTATTTCAAAGTGGAATAGTGTTTTATGGTCAGATGAGTCCAAATTTGACATTCTTGTTGGAAATCACGGACGCCGTGTTCTCCGGGCTAAAGAGGAGGGAGACCTTCCAGCATGTTATCAGCGTTCAGTTCAAAAGCCAGCATCTCTGATGGTATGGGGGTGCATAAGTGCATACGGTATGGGCAGCTTGCATGTTTTGGAAGGCTCTGTGAATGCTGAAAGGTATATAAAGGTTTTAGAGCAACATATGCTTCCCTCTAAACAACGTCTATTTCAGGGAAGGCCTTGTTTATTTCAGCAGGACAATGCAAAACCACATACTGCAGCTATAACAACAGCATGGCTTCGTCGTAGAAGAGTCCGGGTGCTAACCTGGCCTGCCTGCAGTCCAGATCTTTCACCTATAGAGAACATTTGGCGCATCATTAAACGAAAAATACGTCAAAGACGACCACGAACTCTTCAGCAGCTGGAAATCTATATAAGGCAAAAATGGGACCAAATTCCAACAGCAAAACTCCAGCAACTCATAGCCTCAATGCCCAGACATCTTCAAACTGTTTTGAAAAGAAAAGGAGATGCTAGACCATGGTAAACATGCCCCGTCCCAACTATTTTGAGACCTGTAGCAGAAATCAAAATTGAAATGAGCTCATTTTGTGCATAAAATTTTAAACTTTCTCAGTTTAAACATTTGCTATGTTATCTATGTTCTATTGTGAATAAAATATTGGCTCATGTGATTTGAAAGTCTTTTAGTTTTCATTTTATTAAAATTTAAAAAACGTCCCAACTTTTCCGGAATTCGGGTTGTAATGTAATTTAGTGGCGGCAGGTGCAGCGCGCTGCCGTTCGATGTACAGTCAGACAAAATGATGTGCACAGTTATCAAAGGCGCGAGTGCACATACAGTCGTGGGAAACAATGTGTTTGGTAGAGCTTAGATCGGGCCCAACAAATCAAGCCCGAACCTACCCGAGTCCGAGCACGTTGTGCCCGAGCCTGGCCCGGCCCTACACGTTCACTGTAATTATGAGCCCGAGCCCGAGCCCGAGCCCGATTTAAACCCGACCATTTTTAATATGTGGGCCGTTATAACCAGGGGTGGCGCCAGATATTTTTTTTTTTACCGCAGGTGCTGATGTGGTAGATCATTTAGGCTACGGGGGAGGTGCGCAGTTATATGTATATATGCGTGCCACATTTAATGTACGAGACAAAGCCAACACATATGTTGTCACTCCCCACGACTAGTTTAAAATGTTTCCATACCTCCGATTTTCCTCCAAACATGCTCAAAGTTAATTCTCCTGTTTAAAATTTTTTCTTTGCTTCTTCAAGCTCCATGTTGCACTTATTCTACTGAATAGTACAGCACGCACAGCAGGTGTGATGCGTCACGCATGCGAGACTGTGAGTGGATGAGACGCTGCACATGACACGTGACGTGCTTTATCAAGGGCCCGACCCAAGCTCGGGCTCGGGCAGAGAATCTAAGCTCTAGTGTTTGGCAATTAAAGACGCAACAGCGCAACGAGTCTTTGGAATGCGCATCATTGGAATCAATGTGCTCAGTGATTAAAGAGGTAGGGAGGCGTGTCTGTTTTTCGGTTCGTGACATCCTTTACAGGAAACGCCGAATACTCAGAACACCGGTGCAAGGCTGCTCACAGCGCTTTGTCACGTGTTGCACCAGAACCGTTTTCGGAACCAAAACTTAGAAATTGCTCACGGTTCCGGTTCTTTTCAAAGAACAAAACCGGTTCCGAATAAGAACCGGTTCTCATCCCTAGGTAATATGATCATATTTTCTTGACCTGGTAAGAACTCTAGTTGCTGCATTTTGGACTGCCTGTAGCTTGTTTATTGAAGATACAGGACAACCACCTAGAAGTGCATTACAATAGCCCAGTCAGAGGTCATGAATGCATGAACTAGCTTTTCTGCATCAGAAACAGGTAACATGTTTCGTAGCTTGGCAATGTTTCTAAGATGGAAGAATGCAGTTTTTGTAACATGGGAAATATGGTTTTCAAAAGAAAGTTGCTGTCTAATATAACACCCTGATTTTTGACTGTAGAGGAAGTAACAGTGCATCCGTCTAGTTGCAAATTGTAATTTACAAGATTCGGTGTACTGTTTTTTGGTCCAATAATTAATATCTCTGTCTTATACTAATTTAATAGGAGAAAATTATTGGTCATCCAATCTTTTACATTTTTAACACTCTCTAAGTTTCATCTGGTCTCGTTGAGATATATAGCTGAATATCATCAGCATAATAGTGGAAACTAATCCCGTATTTTCTAATAATATTACCAAGGGGCAACATCAGTGGCGGAGCCAGGAATTCTTCATAGGGGTGGCCAGGCAGGGGCCAGTTGTTACTTTGGGGTGGCACAAAAAAAAAATTTTGCAAACAAACACGGCACTTATCCAACCTTAAAATACTTCTAAAGTACCGTATTGTATGTGCCCAAATCACAATGATGTATAATGTGCAATAGCTTTTTTTTTTATTAAAGTTTACCAAAATCCTATCATAATCTTACTTCACCCTCATGTTATTTAATAAAATAAAACTTAGGAAATTCACTTTGAAAACACAATACATATATCCCAATGATAATGAAAAGTTTAAAAAGGACAAGAAATTATTTACTGAAGTGAATTTTATTTCAAGTGCAAAACATATCAACATTGAAATGTTTGAAAAACAGCAACAAATTTAGGATTATTATTGAGCAAAGATTAGATGTTTTTGTTGTAGGTACCTAATTTTATCTTGACTTTATCTATATCTAGAACTCTGATGAGAGTGCAACGGTTATTCACATCCATCTAACGTTAGCGTGTTTACATAGAAAAGTAACGTAACTGTATGTAAAATCGACTCAGAAGCTAGTAATTATATTGGTATGTTGAATCACATTAAATGTTTTATGATTAAAACATACATTTATATATTCAGAGATAAAATAAACATAGTTTTGAGCATCCAAGTCAGCTAATATGAAGCTAGCTAAGTTAACTGCTCCCTATGTTACCTGTTTGTTACATTGGAAAATAATAAAACTTCAGACACAAATAGTTGAACGGAACTACAATAATAATTTATCTGACTTTAATAACTCAACTGAAAAGATGTGTTTGTGTGCTCAAACACGAGTTGAACCAGCCACAAAAGCGTAGCTTCACTCCTAGTCTCTCTCAGTCCTCGACTTTTTACAAATGCTGGAAAGAAACACGCACTACGGAAACTCTCGCGATAGCGCATTTGCCTGTAAGTGATTCAACTGTCACGATAGTTTTGCAGTCTGAACGTAATCGTTTTGCCATGATCGATCGAGGTCATTCTGATCAAAATCTAAGGAACTATTATTATTATTTATAATAGATCGCAATCACGATCGGGGTGGCCAGTGGGGTGGCCGTGATTATTCCCCTGGCTCCGCCCCTGGGCAACATGTATATTGAAAATAGAAGGGAACCTAGGACGGATCCTTGTGGCACTCCAAATTTTACTGGTGATAAATGAGATGACTCCCCATTTAAATAAACAAAATGGTAGAGATCAGACAGGTAGGATCTAAACCATCTTAGAGCCTGCCCTTGAATACCTGTATAGTTCTGTAATCTATCTAGGAGTATGTCATGATCTATGGTGTTGAACGCAGCACTAACATCAAGTAAAACTAGCAATAAGATGCAGCCTTGATCTGACGCAAGAAGCAGGTCATTTGTAATTTTAACAAGTGCAGTTTCTGTGCTATGGTGGGGCCTGAAATCCTGACTGAAATTCTTCATACAGATAATTTTTTGCAGGAAGGAGCTCAATTGAGCAGACACAACTTTTTCTAAAATTTTAGACATAAATGGAGGATTTGAAGATTTTTTTATCTTTGGGTGTGATGGATAAAACTGAAGTATTAGACGTTGTAGAATCTACATTCGCTATTGTATTTCTAATGTTATCTATTTTATCAGTGAGGAAATTCATGAAGTCATTACTATTAAACTTTGATGGAATATTTGAATCAGGTGGCATCTGGTTATTTGTTAATTTAGCCACTGTGCTAAATAAAACCCTTGGATTGTTTGTGGATATGCAATCTTGTGGAAGGAAAACCTCACGGTTAATGACCTCATCCTCCGTAATGCTTGTTAGACCACCCAAGCCTGCGGCCACTCCATGATGCTTTCTGTGGTGGGGGAGCTCGCTGTCTGGCTCAACTTGGCCGGCCTCCCTGACAATAAAAAAAAAATGCATCATGGGTGTTTTGGGAGAGGCTGGCTAAACTCTTTGGTCCCACTGTCGAGTTTATGCAGCAACGATGCGACAACAAAAAGGAGGACAAGGCTTTCAAGTTATGCCTTCCTTGAAAGGCAGTCCCATGCCAGCTGCCCCCTGCATGCTTGCCTAATCCTCCTGTCACTGAATAAAACATCCAGCAGGGCAGGGAAAAGCCCTGCAACAAACCCCCTCCATGGCAGAGTTGTCAGGGATCTTAGAAGGAGGACCCAATTGCAGTGAGAAATAACAAGGTTTTATTGGCAAGACAGACTGATACAAGAGGTAGTGAAGTGCACAACAGATACCACAACAGGAACACAAACAGAACAGCTAGGGAAGGCCACTGGGAAGGCTTCAGGAAACAACTGGCAGAATACTTGGGCAACAGAGGGGGCAGCAAGACCAGGCTGATAGAGAAGGCCACACAAGGCACCATAGAGCAGAGCTCAGAAACTTGTTGACCACTGACTCTGGAGACAGACCAGATGCCAGGCTGGTAGAACCAGGGCAGGACACATGGGGACAGGTCAGGAACTCAAACACAAGACTAGACAGGAGAAAGCTCCACAAAAACACAAGTTAATACCAAGACAAAGAATATAAACCAATGAACTTATAAAAGTAAAGTAACAAAATAAGAAATTACCAATTTAACCAACTTAAGAGAATGATCAAACAAAACCAAGAATCAAGACTAGAAAAACTAAATAAATATTACAAATGAAAGCAAAGGGCAATAACAAACAAATTACTAAAACAAGGAGCAAGACAAGAACATAGAATCACAAGGACTAGAAAAAACAAAGGCACAAGACCAACCAGACAGAGAGACACGGACACATATTCAGCCACATCCACAGACAGAGGGGGTGAGAATGACCAAAGACCAGCAAACACAAAAGGGAAAGGTGCACTATAAATAGGGAGGAAAATACATGAGGAACAGGTGAGCACAATTAGACCAACTAGGCTAACAAGAGGGTGTGATAAAGAGGAAACAAGGAGAATGGGCTAAGGAAGCACATGGACAAGGAAAACAAGGCCATGTGCTGAAACAAGACATAGACACAAGACAGAAAAACACAAGACAAACAGTGTCAGTGCAAAACCCTGACAAGAGTAACCCACTCTCTGCTAAGCTCTGCGGAAAAGCGATTCCCTCCGCGGGTGGGAAGCCCCTAAACCCTACCCCCACCCACTCGAAATGCAAGCTGCAAGCCTGGTGTTAGACCAATGGGGGCACAGAGCCAATGTTCACAAGCCACAACTAGAGGGTACAATTACATCACAAATTAGCCAACTGGGTGTAATCGAACATGTCAGCACTTCCTCGGCTCAAGTGGAGACAGTCGCAAGTTATGTGTCGCGAGTCAGTCTAGCAGAATGTTTCGGCTCCTGAGTAGGTGATGTGGGCAATAATGCAAGGTTACAGACTGTAGTTTTTAACTAAATCCCCATATTTCAACAGCATTCTCGCTTCATGCATGGAGGAGAATGCCGGTCACATTCTGAAAGAAGAAATCTCTCTCCTCCTAATAAGGGGAGCAATTCAGGTGGTGTCCCCCAGTTTGACAAATAAGGGACTTTATTCTCTTTATTTCCTGGTTCAAAAGAAGGATGGTTCTCTCCACCCTATTTTGGACCTCAGAGTGTTGAACAAACATTTGAGGAAATACAATTTCAGAATGTTAACCCACAGCACTCTGGTCCGCATTATAAAACAGAACGACTAATTCACACAATTCGCTAATAAACTGTTTTGTTTTGGACTCTCTCTCTCACAACAGACACGGAAGAGAAGACTATGCTGAATAAAGTCGTAGTTTTTGCTATTTTTGGACCAAAATGTATTTTCGATGCTTCAAAAAATTCTAACTGACCCTCTGATGTCACATGGACTACTTTGATGATATTTTCTTACCTTTCTGGACATGGACATTATACTGTTCACACAGCTTCAATGGAGGGACTGAGAGCTCTCGGACTAAATCTAAAATATCTTAAACTGTGTTCCAAAGATAAACTGAGGTCTTACGGGTTTGGAACAACATGAGTGTAAGTTATTAATGACATAATTTTGCTATTTGGGTGAACTAACCCTTTAATCTAAATACTTTTACATATTATACATGTTACATATTAATTTGATGTCTTGTTTTTATGATTTCCGACATCTACCAGCCATAATATTTGAGTTTTCTTTGCATTTTATTTGTAACAACATAATTTTTTTATTAACGATGCTTTTGGGAAACACATCTCAGGGCTCATAAAATTTCTAAATCCCTGGTAGCCCTTCGGGCAGGCATTCTTGTTGTTTTGGTAGCCCAAAATTAATTTAACTAGCCCGAAATAAAAAAGACATTGGCTGAACTTTACTGTGGACAAATCAGCATGAAAAACTAGTAGCATATCAGGATGTAACGATTCAATAAACTTACGATGCGATAACATTCACAATACCGCTTGCACCATACAATTTTCTTACGATTTATTTATATATTTATTTCTTTTACAAAATGAGATTTAAGACAAATTATAAATGAAAATATGTAATTTTATTATTAGACAAAAGACAAAATGCTTTAGCAAAACGCTTTTAGACAAAATGCCCGCGAGACTTTACTCCAAGTGGGGGCGCGCACCAAGGCTAAAGCCGACTGCCACCGGTCTAATCCTCCCGTATACGCCGTAGGTCAAAAAGTGTGGCCTTCTACCAAGAACATTCCTCTCCGTTCCATCTCTTATAAGCTTGCTCCCAAATTTATTGGCCCGTTCACTGTCACCAAGATCATTAGTCCAGTGGCAGTCTGCCTTAAACTTCCTCCAGCATACAGGAGAATTCATCCCGCCTTTCATGTATCTAAAATAAAGCCTATGTTTCATTCTCCCATTAATCCGCATGTCTGTGTCTCCTCTGCTCAAGCATTCATCCTTGTGTCTTCGTTCCTGTTCGGTGTTCTGTGGATTATATCATCATCGCTTGGATTCATCATCATCTCTCACCAACGCTCTCAACTCACCAACTCACCGATCTGTGCTGCCATTGAGGTCCCTGCGCCACCCACCATCAACCCAGCCTGACTTTACTTCTTACAATAAACCTGTTTACTTGCAACTTGCTTCCTGTCGTATATATCCCCTGACACAGTGTACTAATGTGAGTGAATTAGATAAACTTAACCAGCCATCCTTTACAAAAACCATGTTACATTAGCTAAAAGTCAAATTGTCATGGTTCATGGGTCTGTGCGTTCATCTTGCGTCTCTGTCTGATTGTGTGCGTCTGTTAACTAGCACTGCAGGTGCGGTCTATGATCGCCAGCTGCAGCTCATTTGCACTGCCTTTAAGTTGGCTGGCAATCCTGTTCGTGTTGTTGGTTCGTTAATTCTCGTCTGTCTCTCCTGTCTAGTTGTTGTTCCTATTCCTCCAGTTGATATTTTCTGGAACTTATTCCTTTCCCACCTGGGATTCCTGCGCTGGGTTAGAGTCACTGCAGTTTCAGCGGTCTGGACCTTATTCCTCGCCCACCTGGGTTTCCTGCGCTGGGTTAGAGTTACTGCACTTGAGCGGTCTGGACCTTATTCCTCACCCACCTGGGATTCCTGGGATGGGTTAGAGTCACTGCAGCTTGAGCGGCCTGGACAATATTCATCTGGAGTTATGCCATCGTCTTCCTACGTTTCTCATTGCTTACTATACTGAGATATGCAAAATAAACCATTTTTGTCCTCGCACTTGGATCTCGAGACTTGATCATTGTGACAGAACGAACCAACCAGAATGGATCCAGCGAGCTCGGCAGAATTACGAGACTACGAGCAGTAACTCTCGCATGGAGTGCCAAGAGGACCAGATGATGGCCACGGGTCGTGCTGTCCATGCCCTGGTCCCTCAGGTTTCGGAGCTTCCCAGTTTCAGCGGTTCAAGTTGGAGACCTCTTCTCAGCAACCACCTGCGTTCAATCCACCAGTTGCCGTGGATCAAAACACCCGTTCTCCTGAGCCTCGTCTACCACCACCAGCTTTTTATTCTGGGGAACCCCAGTTGTGTCGCTCATTCTTGGCTAAATGCTCCCTCTTTATTTCTCTTCAACCATCATCGTTTCCCACCGAGGAGTCAAAGATAGCTTTCATTATAACCCTGCTCACAGGACGAGCGGCTAACTGGGGAATCACCATGTGGGAACAGCACCTTTGTCCAAGCATTTTCAGAGGAGCTGAAGAAGGTATTTGATCGCACTGCTTATGGCAGAGAGGCAGCTAGACTTCTCGCAGAGCTGCGACAAGGGGATCGCACCGTAGCCGATTATTCTATTGAATTTCGTACTTTATCCGTGGAGTGTGGCTGGAATTCTGAGGCACAGTGGAACCTGTTCTTACACGGACTTTCGGACACCATCAAAGATGAGATTTATTCCTCGGATTTACCCGCGGGAGTGGATAAGCTCATAGAGCTGGCCATTCGTGTGGATGCCAGATTAAGGAGGCGTGGCCAGCAGAGGACACCACGGACAATCCCTGACGTCACTCAGTTTAGTAACCTGTCATCAGTCACTGGCGAGTGTAAGTTCTCTTTTCCATATCCCGAGCCCATGGGCAGTAGAGCTGTAATCTGGCCATAAAAGTTAGGCCCGACAGGACCCGAGCCCGACGAGTGCATTTTGACTGACAGCTTTTTAAAAGCCCGAACCCGTGCACACACAGCTCATTTTCCATTTATACATTTATACATGTTTTAACATAATTTATTCATAACTAATGTAGACTAGACCACTTGGAAGTTGGAATAAAGAAATAAAATAAGTCCTCTGTAACATCTTTACATCTCAGCACTCTAAATAGGTATAGACTCCTTAAGCCCATAAATAGACCAATGCACCAATAAAAATGAGTCTTTTTTAACTAATTAAATTAAGATCAATTTTAAATTAAGATGGGTATTTGGCAATAACGAAATTAAGATAAAGGCTCTGCCGGATTTGCTTCACCACTAACAGCTGACATTTAATAAAAGAATAATGCCAACAATAGCGTAAATACTCTGTCCACATTATGCATTTAAGACTCAATGAATATTTAGTTATCATTTAAAAAACCTTTACTCACAGGGATTAGGCTAGGCCTACATGTTTTTGTGGAGGAATATGATTGAATCTACTGTAGATGGTTTCAGCGTGTTCCTGCACTCACTGATGGTGCGTCATTATTCACTCATAATTCTCATTATAAACATGGTCAAAACTTTTCCACACCTCAGACTTTGCTTTAGTTGCTGTTGTCATGGTTGGTAAACCGTGGTCTCGGGTTTTGCACTATGTGGGTGGAGTGAGTGTGTGTCTTGCGTCAGCACTGATTGTTTAATGTGGGCGTCTCCGCTAATTGTTCATGATCACCAGCTGCCACTCATTACCTTTTCCCTACTTATTGCCCTGTCTTTCTTGTTATTCAATAAATATTAATTACTCGCACTTGCTTCCTCACCTCTTTGTTAATGTTACAGAACACTCTGACCCAACATGGAAGCAGCAAGTACCACTTCTCTCACTGACTTTATGCATCACAGTGTCACCCGTATGGATCAGCAGCAGGAGAGCATAGTCAACACCGGACGCGCGGTCCAAGCGCTTGTGACACAGGTGTCTGAGCTCACCCAGCAGATCCATCAGATGACCTTTCCCGCTGTGCCCCCCGCACTGCCCGTTCCCCGGGACATCCCCGAAGGCCACTACCGACCCGAACCTCGTCTTCCGGTGCCGGAGAGTTACTCTGGTGAGCCAGATTTTTGCAGAACATTCTTAACCAAGTGTTCCATGCACTTTTCCCTACAGCCTCGCACCTTCGAGACGGAGGAGTCGAAGGTAGTATTCGTCCTTACACTACTCTCCGGTAGGGCCGCCTTGTGGGGAACGGCGGTGTGGGAGAACCACCACCCATGCTGCGCCTCGTTCCATGCCCTCTCGGAGGAGATGAAGAGAGTGTTCGACCAGGCCACGGCGGGCAAGGAAGCAGCCCGTCAGCTCGTGGATCTCAGGCAAGAAGATCTATCCGTGGCTGATTATTCCATCAAGTTTCGCACCTTGGCGGCCGCGTGCAAGTGGAACGAGGAGGCGCAGTGGGATAGATTCCTGCATGGGTTGGCTGACCGTGTTCACAAGGAGATCTACCTCCTCGAGTTGCCAACCAGTCTCAACAGGCTCATTGACTTGTCGCTCCGCGTGGATGCTTGGATTAACCACCTGGGGGCGCAGACCAGTCACACACGTCTTCTCAGCATCCTGGAGAGTGGTAACTCGAGTCAAGAGACTTGGTCGGTCCCGTCATCGATCACGAACCCATGCAGGTGGGAAGAGCTCGACTGTCCCGGGAGGAGACAGAGAGGCGGAGGTCCCGAGGACTGTGTCTCTACTGCGGTAGCTCGGGACATCTTCTACGCTCATGTCCGGTAAAAGAGTCAGCCTGGTACTAAGTTTGAGGCTACTATCCGGTGGGATCTCTGCAGGGAAGTCCTCAACAACATCGTCTACTCTCCTTCCGGTGAAACTGCGGTGGGACAACAACACTCACACCTGTCACGCCCTTCTAGATTCTGGAGCTGAAGGTAATTTCATTGACACTGACCTTGCACATCACCTGAACCTTCCTGTCCTTCCCCTGTCTCATCAGATCCATGCCAGCGCACTCATGGCCAGGAACTGCCGCACGTCACCCACACCACTGAACCCATAACTCACATCTGGAAATCACACCGAAACCCGATCCCTTCTCCTCATGGACTCCCCTGTGGCACCCATTGTGTTAGGTCATCCCTGGCTGGTCAAGCACAACCCACGAGTGGATTGGGGTTCCAACACCTTTTTCTTTTCTGTTGGTAAGAAGGATGGTTCCCTGCAACCTTGTGTTGATTACCGAGAGCTGAACAACATCACGGTAAAGAATACCTATCCTTTGCCGTTGATGTCTTCAGCATTCAAGAGGTTACAGGGAGCATCTGTCTTCACAAAACTGGATTTAAGTAACGCTTATCATTTGGTCTGCATCAGGAAGGGGGATGAGTGGAAAACCACCTTTAACACCACTAGAGGGCACTTTGAATACTTGGTGATGCCGTTCGGAATCTCCAACTCGCCAGGGGTTTTCCAAGCACTCGTGAATGACGTGTTGAGAGACATGGTAGATCAGTTTATATATGTTTACCTGGATGACATACTGATTTTGCCTTCATCTCTCCAGGAACATGTGCAACACGTCAGACAATTGCTCCAGAGATTACTAGAGAATGGTCTTTTTGTCAAGGTGGAGAAATGCTTATTCCATGCACAGTCTGTTCCCTTCCTAGGGTACATCGTCTCATCTGAGGGAATACGTATGGATCCTGACAAGGTTAAGGCGGTGATAGATTGGCCAAGCCCAGATACCGGTAAGGCCCTACAGCAGTTTCTGGGGTTTGGCAACTTTTATTGACGTTTCATTCGTAATTTCTGCCAACTAATCTCACCTCTGACCGCCTTGACCTCCCCCAGTACTGCGTTCAGGTGGTCTAATACAGCCGAAACTGTATTTTCCAGCCTCAAGAGCCGCTTCGTTTTGGCTCCCATCTTAGTAGCCCCTGATCCCACACATCAGTTGGTGGTGGAGGTTGATGCATCAGAGGTGGGAGTAGGTGCAGTTCTTTCCCAACGTGCAGCCTCAGACGACAAGATGCACCCTTGCGCATTTTTTTCTCATCGCTTATCTCCTGCAGAACGTAATTATGACATTGGTAACAGAGAATTGTTGGCCATCAAATTAGCATTAGAGGAGTGGCGTCACTGGTTGGAGGGGTCGGGGGTACCTTTCATCGTTTGGACCCATCATAAGAACCTAGAATATATTAGAACTGCCAAAAGACTCAATTCCTGGCAGGCTCTGTGGGCACTTTTTTTCGGTCGTTTTGATTTTTCTCTATCGTACCGCCCGGGTTCCAAAAACGTCAAACCCGATTCTTTGTCACATCTTTTTAATCCTTCCAAACGCCCGGTGACTCCAGAGTGCATTTTACCTGAGAGTATAGTCATCTCATCACTCGTATAGGAGGTCGAATCGAAGGTCAAGACGGCCTTAGAAGGGGTAATGCCTCTGCCCGGGTGCCCACCGAATCGGTTGTTTGTGCCGGAGGAGTTACGGTCCGACGTTATTCAGTGGGGTCACTGCTATGATGTAGCTTGTCATCCAGGGATAAGCCGCACCAAGTGCTTAGTAAAGCAATGATTCTGGTGGCCACTCATGGCTCGCGACGTTCACGATTTTGTTTTGGCTTGCTTAGTTTGCGCCAGTGGTAAGTCGTCTAACCGACCTCCGGATGGGCTTCTTCAACCGCTGTCTGTCCCTTCGAGACCCTGGTCCAACATCTCACTAGATTTTGTTACCGCCCTCCCGCCCTCTAATGGCATGATGGTCGTTTTTACCGTAGTGGACCGATTCTCAAAGGCGGCACATTTCATTCCCTTGCCCAAATTACCTTCAGCCAAGGAGACAGCGGTCACTGTTATTGATCACATCTTTCGGTTACATGGCCTCCCGGTAGACGTTGTTTCTGACAGGGGATCCCAATTTGTATCCAAATTTTGGAAAGAGTTTTGTAAATTGTTAGAAGCGACGGTTAGTCTGTCTTCGGGTTATCACCCTCAGAGCAACGGTCAGTCTGAGCGGGCTAACCAAAATTTAGAGAGAAGGTTGTGATGTTTAGTCTCCAAGAATCCTTCTTCCTGGAGCCAACAACTCTCAATGGTTGAGTACGCTCATAACTCGTTACCAGTGTCAGCCACGGGCCTCTCTCCATTTCAGTGTAGCATAGGTTACCAGCCACCTGTTTTTCCTAGTCTGGAATCTGAAGTTGCGGTCCCCTCCGCTCACGCATTTGTCCAGCGGTGCCATCGGACCTGGACCAGAGCCCGAGAGACCACCGGTCGAAGCCTCCCGTATACGTCGTGGGTCAAAAAGTGTGGCTTTCTACTAACAACATTCCATTCCGTTTCTAATAAGTTAGCTCCCAAATTTATTGGCCCGTTTCCTAATGACCAAAATCATTAGTCCGGTGACAGTCCGCCTCAAACTACCTCCGGTGTACAGGAGGATTCATCCCACCTTCCATGTAACCAAAATCAAGCCGTGTTTTATTCATGTATTAACCCGCCTACCGCCGCGACTCGTAGATGGGGAACCCACCTATTCGGTTAACCGTATTCTGGACTCGAGTCGGAGGGGACGAGGATTCCAGTACTCAGTGGACTGGGAGGGTTACAGTCCGGAGGAGAGGAGTTGGGTACCTGCTAGGGACATACTGGATCACTCCCTGATTGATGAGTACAATCAACAGGTAGGCCCATCTGTGAACTCCAAGAGGCATTCCTAGAGGGGAGGGTACTGTCACGGTTGGTAAACCGTGGTCTCGGGTTTTGCACTATGTGGGTGGAGTGAGTGTGTGTCTTGCATCAGCACTGATTGTTTCATGTGGGCGTCTCCGCTAATTGTTCATGATCACCAGCTGCCACTCATTACCCTTTCCCTACTTATTGCCCTGTCTTTCGTCTTGTGTTTGTCAGAGCATTGTATGTCATTCTTAGTGTTACTTAATGTTTCTCTCGTTCCTGTTTATGTTCTTCTCGTCGTTGGATTGTCTTGTTTTCGGAACCCCGTCCACTCCTCTTCATGCCCGGATCTCACCACTCACCTTCACAGGTCTTCCCCCGCAGTTCCTGTGTCACGCTCTCCTGCTGCCAACTCACCATCACGCCCTGGATCACCTGTGAGCATTGTCTCTTCCCGGAATACTACCAGACCTTCAAGATTCACTCAACCTCCTGTCTTCATGTTCATTGTTTGTCTTGTTATTCAATAAATATTGATTACTTTCACTTGCTTCCTCACCTCTTTGTTAACATTACAGCTGGTGCAACCAAAACGTAATCGCCAGAGGCAAGCCTCCGTTACACCTACTCAGCATCCATTTTCGCAATTTTCTTGCGCTAATCGAAACACATTACATCACACTCTGGAATAACCTACTTAACATTGTTCGGGAGGCAGACACACTCTTGCAGTTTAAATCTAGATTAAAGACCCATCTCTTTAACCTGGCTTACACATAACATACTAATATGCTTTTAATATCCAAATCCGTTAAAGTATTTTTAGGCTGCATTAATTAGGTAAACCGGACCGGGAACACTTCCCATAACACCCGATGTACTTGCTACATCATTAGAAGAATGGCATCTGCGCAAATATTAGTCTGTTTCTCTCATATTCCGAGGTCACCGTAGCCACCAGATCCAGTCTGTATCCAGATCAGAGGGTCACTGCAGTCACCCGGATCCAGTACATATCCAGACCAGATGGTGGATCAGCACATAGAAAGGACCTCTACAGCCCTGAAAGACAGCGGAGACCAGGACAACTAGAGCCCCAGATACAGATCCCCTGTAAAGACCTTGTCTCAGATGACCACCGGGACAAGACCACAGGAAGCAAATGATTCTTCTGCACAATCTGACTTTGCTGCAGCCTGGAATTGAACTGCTGGTTTCGTCTGGTCAGAGGAGAACTGGCCCCCCAACTGAGCCTGGTTTCTCCCAAGGTTTTTTTCTCCATTCTGCCACCGATGGAGTTTCGTTTCCTTGCCGCTGTCGCCTCTGGCTTGCTTAGTTGGGGTCACTTCATCTACAGCGATATCATTGACTTGATTGCAAATAAATGCACAGACACTATTTAAACTGAACAGAGATGACATCACTGAATTCACTGATGAACTGCCTTTAACTGTCATTTTGCATTATTGACACACTGTTTTCCTAATGAATGTTGTTCAGTTGCTTTGACGCAATGTATTTTGTTTAAAGCGCTATATAAATAAAGGTGACTTGACTTGACTTAACTTGACATGACCGCTCGTTTACCTCGCAAACCCAAGCGCAAGCCCGAGCCCGGCCTGAGCCCGCGTAAGATGATATAAATTAAGCCCGAACCCGACCGAACCCATCGGGTCCCGTCGGGTTCGGGCAAAGATCTTCAGCTCTAACATACTTATGATTTCTGAAACTCATCTGGATCACTTCATAGACAATTCAGATGTTGATATAGGGGGGTTTTCAATTTATAGAAATGATCGAAACCGGTTTGGAGGTGGTGTGGCCATTTATATACGGGATCATTTCCCTGTTAAACTGAGACATGACTTAATGCTTGATGATGTTGAAGTGTTATGGTTACAGGTACAACTTCCACATTTAAAACCGATTATTCTTGGTTGTTGTTATAGGCCACCTAGTGCCAGGATAGAGTATGTAAATGGTTTATGTAATATGCTAGACAAGGTGACTGAGGAAAACAGAGAGCTATACTGTCTGGGCGATCTAAATATTGATTGGCTGTCGGATATTTGTCCTCTGAAGAATAAGCTTAAAACTATGACAGACACCTGTGGTTTATCTCAACTAATGGATCAACCAACAAGAATTTCTAGTAACAATACAGGATCTTTAACATCAATATGTATTGATCATATTTACACTAATAATCCTGATATGTGCTCAACACCCGTTTCTGTAACAGTTGGCTTTAGTGATCACAACTGTATTGCTGTCTCTAGGAGAACTAAGCTACCTAGAGCCTGTCCTAAAATCATTATGAAAAGATCTTATAGGGCATTTAATGAGGAGAGTTTTCTAAATGAATTGGATAATATTAAATGGAATTTGATAAGTGACATTGATGATGTGGATGCATCTCTTAATTTATTTATGGATTGTTTTATGAGAGTTGTTAACAATCATGCCCCATTAAAGAAATTTACAGTTAAAGCCAAAAGTGCTCCTTTGGTTGATACTGAGTTAAGGAGCTTAATCGCTCTAAGGGAAGAGGCTAAAAAGTTTGCGGTTCTTTCTGACTCTCTTGAGGACAGAAAATTTTATTGTATTTTAAGGAATCAGGTGACCAAGATGAACAGAGTGAAAAAGAAAAAATATTTTCAGAAGAGAATTGACGATAGTGGTACAGATTGTAAGAGAATGTGGAATGTACTCAGTTGTAGCTGCACTGGGTTGTACATTATAATTAACTCAAATGATATATAGGGAATTTTAATAATTAATCAAGAATATGATTAATATATATATCTATATGACAGTTACATTAAAATTATTGAAGATGAAAAATAGGTCAATTGTATATATCAATAACTCATTACAGGGCACTGTAATTTACTCATTAATATGTCAATTTTCCATTCTTAATATCAATTATAGTGATATCTCTTACTGTAAATTACCGCAAATCAAACAGTGGTTTGTCTAGCAAACGGCCATTAGATTAACTTATCAACTTTCAATAAAGTTATCACTTCTTGTAATTCAAGGAAAAATATTCTCTGGCCATGAAAACATTATCCTATCATTATGAAATTGAAGTTATCAGCTGGACATATTTCTAAACCAATCTGTCACATTTTTAACCGATGTCTGATTAGTGGTGAGTGTCCAAAACTTTGGAAGGAGGGTAAGATAATTCCTTTACCCAAAGACACAAAATCAACTTTCTGTGGTCCAAATAGTAGGCCTATAAGCATTTTGCCTATTCTAAGTAAATTATTGGAAAAGATTGTATTTAAGCAAGTGCAAGATTACTTTTCTAACAATGATTTGACTACGATGTTTCAGCATGCTTATAGGTATGGTCATTCCACCTGCACTGCAATGACACAAATGTCGGATAGCTGGCTAACATCAATTGCTAATTCAATGCTAGTGGGTACACTACTACTGGACTTCAGTGCTGCCTTCGATGTGATCGACTATGAAATTTCCAAACTTATTAGTTATGGTTTGACATCCTCAGCAATCAAGTGGTTTAAGAGCTATTTGTCGGAGAGGTCGCAAAGAGTTTATTTTAATGGTGCATTATCTTGTAGCAAGTCCCTGGATTGTGGTGTTCCTCAAGGAAGTTGCCTCGGACCTTTGTTATTTTCAATTTTTACAAATGATATGCCGTATATACTCAGTAAGGCTACATTGACTATGTTTGCTGATGATACTACTCCTTATTATGCAGCCCCTACATGTTCAGAGCTTAATCAGGTTTTGTCTTGTGAGATTAGAAAATTGTATAACTGGATCAAAACAAATAAACTTGTTCTAAATATTTCAAAAGCTATCAGTATAATATTTGGTTCTAAGTATAGATTATCTGATAATCCTAAAATTAATATACAAGTAAATGGTCAAAATATACAGCAAGTAAAAAAGGTGAAGCTTCTTGGACTTTGGCTTGATTCCACATTGTCATGGTCTGATCACATTAACACAGTTGTTGCTAAAATGGGTAGAGCTGTTGCAGTTATGCGTAAATGTGCACAGTTTCTAAATTCACAGCTGTTTAGTCGTGTTGTTTGTACATTGGTTTTGTGTCATTTGGATTACTGTTCTGTTGTATGGTCTGCTGCATCAAGCAGTCATTTAAAAAAATTACAAGTGGCTCAAAACAAGGCTGCAAGACTGGTTCTAGGTTGTTCTTCGATAACTGGTGTTGCAGAGATGCATGAACGTCTTGCTTGGCTGATGGTCAATGTCAATGTCACCTTTATTTATATAGCGCTTTAAACAAAATACATTGCGTCAAAGCAACTGAACAACATTCATTAGGAAAACAGTGTCAATAATGCAAAAATGATAGTTAAAGGCAGTTCATCATTGGATTCAGTTATGTCATCTCTGTTCAGTTAAATAGTGTCTGTGCATTTATTTGCAATCAAGTCAACGATATCGCTGTAGATGAAGTGTCTCCAACTAAGCAAGCCAGAGGCGACAGCGGCAAGGAACCGAAACTCCATCGGTGACAGAATGGAGAAAAAAACCTTGGGAGAAACCAGGCTCAGTTGGGGGGCCAGTTCTCCTCTGACCAGACGAAACCAGTAGTTCAATTCCAGGCTGCAGCAAAGTCAGATTGTGCAGAAGAATCATCTGTTTCCTGTGGTCTTTTCCTGGTGCTCCTCTGAGACAAGGTCTTTACAGGGGATCTGTATCTGGGGCTCTAGTTGTCCTGGTCTCCACTGTCTTTCAGGGATATAGAGGTCCTTTCTAGGTGCTGATCCAGCATCTGGTCTGGATACGTACTGGATCCGGGTGACTGCAGTGACCCTCTGATCTGGACACAGACTGGATCTGGTGGCCACGTTGACCTCGGAACAAGAGAGAAACAGACAAATATTAGCGTAGATGCCATTCTTCTAATGATGTAGCAAGTACATAGGGTGTTATGGGAAGTGTTTCCGGTTCCGGTTTACCTAATTAATGCAGCCTAAAAATCCTTTAACGGATTTGGATAATAAAAGCATATTAGTATGTTATGTGTATGCCAGGTTAAAGAGATGGGTCTTTAATCTAGATTTAAACTGCAAGAGTGTGTCTGCCTCCCGAACAATGTTAGGTAGGTTATTCCAGAGTTTGGGCGCCAAATAGGAAAAGGATCTGCCGCCTGCAGTTGATTTTGATATTCTAGGTATTATCAAATTGCCTGAGTTTTGAGAACGTAGCGGACGTAGAGGATTATAATGTAAAAGGAGCTCATTCAAATACTGAGGTGCTAAACCATTCAGGGCTTTATAAGTAATAAGCAATATTTTAAAATCTATGCGATGCTTGATAGGGAGCCAGTGCAGTGTTGACAGGACCGGGCTAATATGGTCATACTTCCTGGTTCTAGTAAGAACTCTTGCTGCTGCATTTTGGACTAGCTGTAGTTTGTTTACTAAGCGTGCAGAACAACCACCCAATAAAGCATTACAATAATCTAACCTTGAGGTCATAAATGCATGGATTAACATTTCTGGTCAAGCATAGACTATCTGTTAATATGTTAGTATACCTTCATAGAATTATTAATACTCGGACTCCTAAATTTCTTTATGATAATATAATTTACTATTCAGATATGCATTCACATTACACAAGAGGGGCGAATAGTCGACAGATTTCTTTACCCCTACCTAAATCTGACTCTATGAAGAGGACTGTCAATTGTGTTTTGGAACAATCTTCCAGTTGGGGTTCATGAAATCAAGGGAAAAACTGGTTTTAAAAAAAGACTAAGACTGTATTTGTTTTCAACATCATAATATTATCTGGATTGGTTGAGTGAGGTTGTATTATGTGCTATGTTGTTTTTCATTATTTTACTATTATTTTAATTAGTACTTTTTGTATTGTTATTTTTTTTTTCTTTTATGTGTATTTACATATGATATATTTGGGAGTAATTGTGATTGTAATTATTGGGTTTTGTATGTATTGTTTGGACCCCAGGAAGACTAGCTGTCGTCTCGGCTCGATCCTTTTAAATAAACAAATAAACAAATGGGCAGGTCTCGTCTTTCACAGCTGGAGAAGCAGAGACGCAGAGAGAAAGGTTTGTGCTTGTACTGTGGAGCCGCTGGTCACATCGTTCTGCAGTGTCCAGTAAAAGCCGGTGCCCTCCATTAAGTAAGAGGTTACTGACGGGTGGAGCAACTTTAAATAAATCCTCTTTTTCAGTTACCTTCTACAGGTAAGGCTGATTTTACATTCACTAACTTTTGACTGTGAGGCTTTGGTGGATCCGGGGGCGGAGGGTAATTTTCTAGACATTAATGTTGCAAGAAGACTTAAAATACCTATGGTGGAGCTCTCTCAGCCCATCTCCGTGGTGGCACTTAATGGTCTGCCGTTACCCTCCGTCACGCATTCCACGGTCTCATTAAAACTCATCATCTCTGCACAACACTCTGAGAACATTGACTTTCTCCTTACTGACACTCCTGCTGCCCCTGTGGTTTTGGGGCATCCCTGGCTGGTGCTCCATAATCCCCACTTAAACTGGGGAAAAAATACTGTCTTGTCCTGGAGTGAATATTGTCATGCTTCATGTCTGTTGTCTGCATATTTCTCCTGTGTCTTGTTCTGTGTTTCAGGATGATCACACTGACCTGTCTAACGTGCCACATGAGTACCTTGACCTGAAGAGAGTGTTCAGTAAGTCTCGGGCTGCTTCTCTACCTCCGCATCATCCCTATGACTATGCTATAGAGTCATCTTCAGGTACGTCTCCACCTAAAGGCAAAGTATATTTGCTTTCCAATCCGGAGAGGGAGGTCATGGAGAAATATATTTCTGATTCTCTTGCAGCCAAGATCATCCGCCCCTCTTCCTCTCCAGCGGGTGTGGGATTTTTTCTGTGAAAAATAAAGATGGCTCTCTTCATCCCTGCATTGACTATCGAGGGTTGAATGACATCACGGTGAAGAATACTTATCCTTTACCGTTGATGTCGTCAGCTTTCGAGCGTCTGCAGAGGGCATCATTTTTCACGAAATTGGATCTCCGTAACGCTTATCATTTGGTTCGCATAAGAGAGGGGGATGAATGGAAGACCGATTTTAATACCCCCAAGGGGCACTTTGAATATCTTGTTCTTCCTTTTGGCCTTTGTAAGGCCCCCGCGGTATTCCAAGCACTCGTCAACAATGTGTTGAGAGTTATGGTAGATCAGTTCATTTATGTCTACCTTGATGACATACTGATATTTTCTCATTCTCTCCAGAAACATGTTCAACACGTCAGGCGAGTGCTTCAGAGGCTGTTAGAGAATGGGCTTTTTGTCAAGGCGGAGAAATGCGTTTTCATGCACAGTCTGTTCCTTTTTTGGGATACATCGTGTCGGCCGAGGGGGTGCGCATGGATTCCGACAAGATCCAGGCTGTGGTGAATTGGCCAACCCCAGAGTCTCGTAAGGCCCTGCAGAGGTTTCTGGGCTTTGCAAATTTCTACCGGCGGTTTATTCGCAATTTCAGCCAGCTAGCCGCTCCTTTGACTTCCTTAACCTCCATCAAGACTGCTTTCAGGTGGTCTAGTGCAGCGGAAGCTGCATTTTCAAAGCTCAAAAGCTGTTTCATTTCAGCTCCCATCCTTATTGCCCCTGATCCTTCCCGGCAGTTTGTGGTGGAGGTTGACATGTCAGAGGTGGGGGTTGGTGCGGTTCTATCCCAGCGTTCCCTCACGGATGGTAGGGTGCATCCTTGCACGTATTTTTCTCACCGTTTGTCCCCCACCGAGCGTAATTATCACATTGGTAACAGAGAGCTGTTGGCAGTCAAGCTCGCTTTGGAAGAGTGGGATCATTGGTTGGAAGGTTCGGGGGTTCCTTTTGTTGTTTGGACCGATCAGAAAAATCTTGAATACATCAAGTCTGCTAAAAGATTAAACTCTAGGCAGGCTCGGTGGGCTCTTTTTTTCGCTCGTTTTGATTTGCCCACCTGGGATTCCTGCGCTGGGTTAGAGTCACTGCAGCTTTAGCGGCCTGGACGATATTCATCTGGAGTTATGCCATCATCTTCCTACGTTTCCCATTGCTTGGTATACTGAGATATGCAAAATAAACCATTTTTGCCCTTGCACTTGGATCTCGAGACTCGATCATTGTGACCCAAATGCCCATAAAGATATTAAATGATTAGTAATAATTTATAAACATTTACAAATTATTAATATTTTCAACTTTAGTTTGGCTACTGCAAAAACATGAACAAATGATTAATAAATGATTAGTAAAGATGTGTGAATAGAGTAAATTCAGGTCTTTCTGGACACTTTTTGCCATTGAGAGAACTTATAATAAAGGTATTATTGATTAGTAAACATTTATAACATTTGCAAATGAAGAATAGTTTCCACTTTAGATTGGGTACTTCAAAAACATAAACAAATAATTGATAGATTATTTGTTAAAGGTGGGGTAAGTATTTTCTCAAAAATGCTTTAGAAAACTTGAGTCAGGCGAGTAACAAAACAAACTTTTAGCCAATCAGCTGTAAAAAACATGACTACTCATGATGGGGAGGAGAGAGTGCTCAGTGCACAGGACGGACATTAGCCAAGCCGAGCGACAACAGAAAGATAGTGATGACGGATAAAAAATAAAAGAGGAAAACATGTACAGAACAAAAGAAGGCTCACGATAAGGCAAGAAGTAGGACCTGTGTAAATATTAGATCAAAGTAAGATAATATGTTTAATACAGCAGATTCTGCCATAATAGTTGCCTGGGTAGTGTACGTATGTGTGGGGCGGAGCTATCAAAATAGGGCCGAGACTCTTTCGGAGAAGGGACGTGTTTGTTTTGGTGATTTGAAATATCAACACTGGCTACAAGAAATCACTTATCCCACCTTTAAGATGTATAAATAGAGGTCTATACAACAAGCAAATACCAACAAATGAAGATCACATGAACTGAAGGTTTACTGACATTTGTAAGCATTTAAATTTACATTAAACAATCATATGTTAATCATTAGGTAATGTTTAGTAAGTTAATTAATAAAAATTAACAAGAACATTATCTCATATTTCTAGCTATGTGAATATATATTAATTAATCATCTGTTTTATTTATGATTAATACTTTTTTATTTTCTTTAATGGGCAAACTAAATATTCGATTTACAGATAATTAAATGTTCCTCCAACCCACCCAAATAACGTCTCAAATACAGTTACTTGTAGATTGCCATCATAGGTCTAACAGACACAAATAAATTAAATAAACTTAAAATTAAAAAATAAAGAGAGAAAGAAAGCACAAAATATCACAGAATAACTAATTTACATTCTTACAATGTGTCTCACCACAAGGACTTTACTCAGCATCCTCAATAAATTCCAGAAATTTAGCCTACGTAAACATTTTTTTTTTTGAGTAATCTATATGACATGTTTTAATATGCTGCCACCTTCCCTAATTCTGCAACCCATTCTTGAAAAGATGGCTAACCTGCTGTCCGCCGTCCCCTCATAATAATTTTTCTCCCTATCATATAACATCTTAAATTTATTTATGAACCTTAACCCAAAATTCTTGTATTTTAGAGCAAGTCCACAAAGCATGCATCAGGTCTCTGTCTTCGCTCTCACACATGCCTACAGCAGAGTCCTTCAGACCAAGCCTAAAAAGTCTGCTTGGGGTCCAATAAAAACAATTTCATATTTTTAATTGTAAAAGTAGTACTCCATGATTTCTTGACATTACTTTACAACTACTTTGATAGATTTTAATCCAGTGTTCATCACTAAATG
Source organism: Carassius carassius (assembly GCF_963082965.1). NCBI lineage: Eukaryota > Metazoa > Chordata > Actinopteri > Cypriniformes > Cyprinidae > Carassius > Carassius carassius. Next base: position 24,488,892 of record NC_081764.1, on the reverse strand, counting down.
TACAATTCAAATCCTTACTCCATACAATTTTAACTGCAAAATGGAAAATACTACCTAACTTGTTCATTAAACATCTCTAATATATTGAAATCTCGTGTCCTCTACCATATGCTGATAAAATTATAGACAAAATATTATCTTCTCCTGGTGTTCGACTACCAGTCCTAAACATCCCACATAGCAGATGCCTAAATGTAAATATGTCCAAAATTGCATTTTATTAAGGCCAAAAGTTTGGGTTAATTGGCTAAATTATGTCAAAGTATTATTCTCATAAACATCCCCTTTCTTCAAAATACCCTTCCCTATCCGTTCCTTCCAGAGAAATGTTGACTTTCCACTACACAATTTGAAGAAGATTTGAACAAATACTTGAAGCCGTGTTCAGGAAGGGTTAAACTTAAATATTTTTGCTATTCTCCTCCACAATGATTGGAGATGTGATATTATTGGGTGAGACTGCACTTTTTGAGGTAATTTGATGGATAAGCATTGTAGTGGTGCAAGGGGGGGCAAGATAGCTTGTTCCACCTTAAACCAATGTGGGACTCTCTTCGGGGGGAGGGACCAGTAAGTCAAATGTCTCAAACTGAAGGCATAATAATAAAATAAAATTTAAATTTAAAATAAAATTATTAATAATAAAAGTTTAGGAAGCTCCAATCCACTTTTGTCAACCAGCTGTTGTAACTTACTCATATGCAACTGTGGGGGCTTATTATTATTGCAGAGGACTCTCTACTGGGATTGACTGAAGTAGATAATTAATTCTTGGAAGTTAGTTCATTTTAAGAACATTCACTTTATCCCGAAGAGACAAATTTAGTGATGACCACTTCCCTACATCATTCGATTTTTTTTTGTAATAATGGTTCTAAATTCACTTTTACTAAATCTTTAGGTTTATGAGGAAAGATAATCCCAAGATATCTCATACCTTGTTTGGGCCACTGCAAGGGGGCAGGCTGGAAAAATGACACAGGGCAATAAGCTGTTAAAGGAAGAGCTTCAGACGTTGACCAGTTAACTTTATAACCAGAAGGCTTAGAAAATGAATTAATAATCTCCAACAAACATGGCACTGACTTTTGAGGCTCTGAGACAAACAACAATATGTCATATGCATATAGTATCAATTTATAGACTGTTCCTTCCACAGACACCCCAGGAAAGTTGTGTGTGCATTCCTCTGTCTCCCTCCATGATCTCCTTGGAACTCCTTATATGAGAGTTACAGTATCTCTCCTTATCTTTTCTAAGGACATAAAGACTTTAATCACCTGCCCATTCCCTCTGATTTTTCTGCTGAAAATAAATTACCATTGTGTTTTGCTAACTCTCTGTGTGAGTCTCATTCCGTAACAGAAGATCAGACCTCAACAGACTAATGTAGATCACTGCGCTCATCGCCGACCTGGCCTGCCAAGATCTCCCACTGGTGGAGTTTGCGCAAGAGTTCTCCAGGCTCGCTGTGTGGACGGGGCTCAACAATGCAATGCTCAACTCTTTGCTCTGGATTGGGGCCAACAACCAATGCTCTGTGGACCTTCCAGACACCACAGGACTGAGCTGGGGAGAAGGAATCCTCCGGTGTCTGGAGAGTGTCCAGCCCAGATCCAGAACCGGCTCACCATCCAGCCCACCGGCAATTCCCAAGTTAAGCCCAGAAAGGGCTCCTGATCCCCAGTTAAGCTCAGGAAGGGCTCCTGATCCCCAATTAAACCCACCGGTAATTCCCAAGTTCAGCCCAGGAATGGCTCCAGATCCCCAGTTAAGCTCAATGTCGGCTCCAATCCCAGAGCTTGCTCTGGTGTTGGCTCCAGCAAAACCACATATTAACCCACAAATTATATACACTTTGTAAATCAAGCAAAAATACAAGATTTACAAAAGAACAGGGAAAAGGAGAAGAACCAGGCCATGCCAAAAAAAAGAAAGAAACAAAACATAACCAACCTTACTAAAAACAAAACATACTTCTAGTCTAGCTCAACCATCAATATTCACAAACAAACCCCTATATAAAAGAAAAAATCTTCAGCGTCAAAGACGCCCTAAATAAACTGCTCTAACTACCAACCAAAGAAAATATACAATCAAGTGGCACGTGTCACTAAACTAGTGTTCTATACACAATTGAAAACCTCAGTGTGGCACATGTATATCACGTGATATCTTACCTGTTCTTTTCCTTTTCCCCGTTTAATAACATTGGTTTGACAACCAAGTAACAAAAACGGTGAACACATCAGAGAGAAGAAAGATCGAATGGGCCATTTATCACTGAGTTACCAAAGAACACAAACTTTACCACGAGTAATATCTGAACAACAAGATAGTACAGGACAAAAGAAACAAAGCACGCAAATGCTGTTGCGACCGAATGAGTGCTCTAGCGTGTGAGAGAACTCCCTCTTCCCGCACAGGTGCAGCCTTTAATCATATAGCGCGTCCTCATTAGTGAAGCGGCGCGCGCTGTCGTCACTTAACATTTTCCTTGATTGACAATTCGACAACTCCCGTTCCCGCATCGCCCTGCTGAAATAGAAAGTAGAGATGGAGAGAGAAAAAAAAGGAAGGGGAGGGAGAAACAACATCGTACCCAAAACACAATTATAACCTTGGACGTAACAGTGTCTCTCTGCGATAATGGACATGGCGCTACCTCCAGGGTTCTTGGCACCCATCCTCACCAAAGAATCCGCTCTAGGATGAGTCTAAGTGAGTCTCCTTCACCTCCGTTGGCCCCGTATAGCCCTTCTTCATCTCCTGATCACCCAGTGTTAGTCAGCCATGCTCCTCCAGAGCACCCTCAAGTGCCCATTCCTCCTGAGCAACAACCAGGATTCCTAGTTTTCCCCAAGGGACAGGGCCACGGAGGATCTGCCATGGCTTCCTGAGTCTCCTGATCAACCATGGCCTCCTGAGTCTCTAGCTCCGCCTCGGCAACCTGAACTGCTTGCTCCACCATGGACTCCTGAGTCCTCTGCGCTGCCATGGCAATCTAAAACTTCTTGCTCCGCCATGGGTCCCTTATCCGCCCTGGAGGCTCTCCTTGTCTCCACCCTGTTCCTGTCCTACACCAGCCTCCAGGGCAAACCGTGATGACCCAGGCTCAATCACCTCCCAATCACAGCGAGCACCTTCAACTGTTCTGATTCTGAGTTCTGATCACACACACCTGTCACAGATCAGCAAGCACCTTCAGCTCCCATTCAGAAGCACATGTCTCCCTCCATGATCTCCCGGGAACTCCTGTATGAGAGTTATCTCTCCTCATCTTGTCTAAGAACATAACGATTGACTTTAATGCTCACCTGCCCATTTTTAGATTCAAAATATTACTGTCTTGTCCTAAATAACATATTTGATAATATATTACTGAACACTGAACAAAATTATAAATGCAACACTTTTGTTTTTGCCCCCCTTTTTCATGAGCTGAACTCAAAAATCTAAGACTTTTTCTATGTTTGCTGGTGAGTCTCCTCTCTCCTGTCATGCTCCGCTTCAGCGTCCGTAATAGCATTGTTCACCAACGCGTACAATGAGATGCAGGTGTACAACGATGCGCAGGGGTACGGGGCGGACCTAGCAATCAAACTCAGATGCAGAAACAAAAAGAGTCAGGATGTTGTACATAAGGAGAAGATCTCACAAGGCACAGGCCGTAACATATGTACACAAAAGGCCCTCCTTCTCAAATATTGTTCACAAATCTGTCTAAATCTGTGTTAGTGGGCACCTCTCCTTTGCCAAGATAATCCATCCACCTCACAGGTGTGGTATGTCAAGATGCTGAATAGACAGCATGCTTATTGCAGAGGTGTGCCTTAGGCTGGCCACAATAAAAGGCCACTCTAAAATGTGCAGTTTTACTGTACTGGGGGGTCCATGAGGGGGGTCCTAAAACCAGTCTGTATCTGGTCTGACCACCATTTGCCTCACGCAGTGCAACACATCTCCTTGGCATATAGTTGATCAGGTTGTTGATTGTGGCCTGTGGAATGTTGGTCCACTCCTTGGCAGGAACTGGAACACGCTGTCATATATGCCGATCCAGAGCATCCCAAACATGCTCAATGGGTGACATGTCCGGTGAGTATGTCGGCCATGCAAGAACTGGGATGTTTTCAGATTCCAGGAATTGTGTACAAATCCTTGCAACATGGGGCCGTCCATTATCATGCTGCAACATGAGATGCAACATGAGGTGATGGTCATGGATGAATAGCACAACAATGGGCCTCAAGATCTCATCACAGTATCTCTGTGCATTCAAAATTCTATCAATAAAATGTATGGCGTGCGGTCCGGTCCAAAAATAAGGCTACTGACTTGTCGCGGGAATTCACCTTACAATTGCCAGTAGAGTCACTGAGTTTACATTTACATTTTACATTTAATCATTTAGCAGACGCTTTTATCCAAAGCGACTTACAAATGAGAACAATAGAAGCAGTCAGGTCAACAAGAGAACAACAACAGTATACAAGTGCCATGACAAGTCTCAGCTAGTCTAGTATAGAACGCATAGGTAGGTTTTTTTAATTAAAAGACAAGAAAAGGAAAAGTGCTAGTGTTAGTTGGTTAAGTGCAGGCGAAAAAGATGAGTCTTTAGCTGTTTCTTGAAAATGAGTAAAGACTCAGCTGTACGAATTGAGATTGGGAGGTCATTCCACCAGCTGGGGACAGTCCAGGAAAAGGTCCTTGAGAGTGATTTTGAACTTCTTTGGGATGGTACCACAAGGCATCGATCACTTGCAGAGCGCAAACTTCTGGAGGGCACATAAGATTTAACCAATGAGTTTAGGTAAGTTGGTGCCGTGCCAGTGGTCGTCTTGTAGGCTAGCATCAGTACCTTGAATTTGATGCGAGCAGCTACTGGTAGCCAGTGTAACCTGATGAGGAGCGGAGTAACGTGAGCTTTCTTTGGCTCATTGAAGACAACCCTCGCTGCTGCATTCTGGATCAATTGCAGAGGCTTGACAGTACATGCAGGAAGGCCCGCCAGGAGAGCATTACAATAGTCCAGTCTGGAGAGAACAAGAGCTTGGACAAGAAGTTGGGTTGCTTGCTCTGACAGGAAGGGTCTAATCTTCCTAATGTTGTATAAGGCAAACCTGCAGGACCGGGTAGTTGTAGCAATGTGGTCTGTGAAGCTTAACTGATGATCCATCACAACTCCTAGGTTTCTAGCTGTCCTCGAAGGAGTAATGGTTGATGAGCCCAGCTGTATAGAGAAGTTGTGATGAAGCAATGGGTTAGCTGGAATCACCAGGAGTTCTGTCTTCGTAAGGTTAAGCTGAAGGTGATGGTCATTCATCCAGCTAGAGATGTCACTCAGACAGGCTGAAATGCGAGCAGCTACCGTCGGGTCATCTGGTTGGAATGAGAGGTAGAGTTGGGTGTCATCAGCGTAGCAGTGATAAGAAAAGCCATGCTTCTGAATGACAGATCCTAATGATGTCATGTAGATTGAGAAGAGAAGTGGTCCAAGTACTGAGCCTTGAGGAACCCCAGTAGCAAGGTGGTGTGACTTTGAAACATCACCCCTCCAAGACACACTGAAGGATCTGTCAGAGAGGTAGGACTTAACCCACAGGAGTGCTGTTCCAGAGATGCCCATCTTTCTGAGGGTGGACAGGAGAATCTGGTGATTAACAGTGTCAAAAGCAGCAGAAAGGTCCAGTAAGATGAGTACCGAGGATTTTGAAGCTGCTCTTGCTAGTCGCAGGGCTTCAGTAACCGAGAGCAGAGCAGTCTCAGTTGAGTGGCCACTTTTGAAGCCAGATTGGTTGCTGTCCAGGAGGTTGTTCTGTACAAGGAATATAGAAAACTGGTTGAACACAGCTCGCTCAAGTGTCTTTGCAATGAATGGAAGAAGGGATACCGGTCTGTAGTTTTCAAGAAGCGCTGGATTTAGTGATGGTTTCTTGAGCAGTGGGCTTACCCGAGCCTGCTTGAATGCTGAGGGAAATGTTCCAGAGTGAAGAGAGGAGTTGATAACGTGAGTAAGCGAAGGTATGACTGAAGAAGAGATCGCTTGAAGGAGGTGAGTGGGGATCGGATCAAGTGGACAAGTAGTAGGATGATTGGACAGGAGAAGTTCGGAGACGTCCATCTCTGAGAGTGGGGAGAAGGAGGAGAAAGAGTGTGCATCGGTCATTGTGAAGTTGTCCTCAGTCTGCGGTGTGGAGAATTGGCCGCTGATGGATCTCGTCTTATTTGTGAAGAAAACTGCAAAGTCGTCCGCTGTAAGAGTCGATGGAGGAGGTGGTGGCGGCGGATTAAGAAGAGAAGAGAAAGTCTTGAAGAGTGTCCGAGCGTCACAACAGCTGTTAATTTTGTTGTGGTAGTAGGATGTTTTAGCCGTGAAGACATTTGCAGAGAAGGAAGAGAGGAGAGACTGATACACACTGAGGTCTGTAGAGTTTCTTGATTTCTGCCATTTCCTCTCTGCAGCCCTGAGTTTAGAGCGATGTTCACGGAGAACCTCAGATAGCCAGGGGGCAGATGGGGCAGTGCGTGCTGGTCTAGACAACAGTGGGCAAAAGTTGTCCAAGCAAGATGTTAAAGTGGAGCAAAGAGTGTCCGTAGCGCTGTTCGTGTCCAGAGCAGAGAACTGAGAGAGTGCAGGAAGTGAGTTTACCACTGATAGGACCGGCGGTGCATCAGTATACACATGCAGCGAACAACTCACTTTCCTCAGCGAACGAATCACTTTCCTCACGCAGCGAACGACTCACATTCCTCAGCGAACGACTCACTCACGCAGCGAACAACTCACTTTCCTCAGCGATTGACTCACTTTCCTCACGCAGCGAATGACTCATTTTCCTCAGTGAACGAATCACTTTCCTCATGCAGCGAACGACTCACGCAGCAAACGACTCACTTTCCTCAGCGAACGACTACCTTTCCTCAGTGAACGACACGCAGCGAACAACTCACTTTCTTCACGCAGCTAACGACTCACTTTCCTCAGCGAATGACTTGTGCAGTGAACGACTCACTTTCCTCACGCAGCCGGCGACTCACTTTGCGCAGCCAGAGACTCACTGTTGCTCTCCTGTTAATTCGATCCCACTGTGGTAGTCATCTGCGCCGCCCTGGTGGGCTTCTGTCTCGACCACACGGATGTGGTGGTCTTCTGCTCCACCCTGGGGGGCTTCTGTCTCGACCACACGGATGTGGTGGTCTTCTGCTCCGCCCTGGTGGGCTTCTGTCTCGACCACACGGATGTGGTGGTCTTCTGCTCCGCCCTGGTGGGCTTCACGTCATTCCTGGACTTGTGTTTTGTGGTTGTTTTGTTTTTGCTCTTCTGTCTGTTTTCCATCTATGGACCTGGCCCTCCGTCCCTCCCCCTGATCCCCCTGCCGGTCCACCTTCCTCCTGGGTTCCTTGTCTTTGTCTTTCTCTCTGTTCCCCTCTAAGGACCTGGCCCTCCGTCCCTCCCCCTGATCCTCCGCCGGTCCACCTCCCTCCTGGGCTCCTTGTTTTTGTGTTTGCACCTCTTGTCTCTGTTTCCCCATTTTACCTGGCCCTCCGTCCCTCCCCCTGGTCCTCCACCGCTCCACCTCACTCCTGGTCTCTTTGTGTCCTTGGTCTCTTCTTGGGTTCGGGTTGAGCATCTGGCAGCTGCTCCGAGGAGGGAGTAATGTCACGCTGTCTAGTCTCTGTTTCCCTGGGTGTCCACTAGTGGGCTCACTTCCCCTTAGGCACTTCACCGTAGGCACTACAATTCCCACTAGCCTTGTCCTTTCATCACAGTAATTGCACTCCTGCTAATTGCACCAGGTCTCTTCACTTATTAGTCATTAGCCTCCCTATATTTACCCGTCTTTTCCTGTTTGTCTTCATGGAGTCCTTACCTTCTGTTTTATGTCGTACCCAGTCTTCTCGTCTCCCGAGTTCCTCGCTTTCCGAGTTCTGGTTCCTGTTCCCTTCCTGTGCCTTCTTTGTTTGTTTGTTTGGACTGTTTTTTGGTTTTGACCCTGGCTTGTTTTGGATTTCGTTTTGGATTACCCTAATAAATACATACCTGCACTTGGATTTCTCTCTGCCTGTATTTCACTGGGTCACGATCGTCACAATAATAAAGGGAAAAAAAACAGATTGAATAGAAAAAGAATAGAGCAAGCTAGTGTTAGAGGTCTTTTTTGCCTTTGTTAATTGTATAATAAATTAAAAGTAAACCGACAATTCTTTTTTTTAAAGAATAGAATTAGAATAGTGAGTGTTAAAGTTAGAGGGTCAAATAAAGATGGAAGAGATGCGTTTTAAGATGATTCTTGAAGATGGCTAGGATTGAGTACAGACAATACAGCAGAGGTGGAAAGTAACGAATTACATTTACTCACGTTACTGTAATTGAGTAGCTTTTTTGTGTACTAATACTTTTTAAAGTAATTTTTTAAATCTTTAATTTTACTTTTACTTAAGTATATTTTGTTTAAAGTATTGTACTTCGCTACATTTTAAAACACATTAATTACTGAGTAAAAAAAAAAAATCGCTCCCTGGAAACTACGTCAGTAATTAATGGGCAGGAGGGCAAACTGGCGCTAAAATCACAAGAAAGATGCAGACGGTCAAAACAGGCGTTAGTGGTGCAGACACCGCTGAAAACGAAACCCCGTCATATTCTGAAGTTGAACTCGAAGGAAATGAAGTGAACCCCTGGCCATATGTATGCTCTATTATGCAGTGTAAGCTGTACTTGCCTAGGAAGACCAAACTAGCAGCTTATAAAATCTCGACAAGACATCAACCCTTCGCAAGAATTGCATCGTTGCATTGGTGGTTAAAATGTAGCTTTGACATTTTAGCAAGAGGTTTTGCACGAATTAGCCAAAAAGACAGTGGTGAGGAGTGTGCTATATATATATATCGTCTGCGATAATATCATATTTTTTGTTTTAATGATGTGCGCGCGCATTTATAGTGCGTTCTTTCACTGTGTGATTCAGTCTCCTAAAATGCATTTAGAATGATCACCAAATTGAAGATATAGGGGCAGAAAATTCACATATTTATATAATTTCATATATTAAATCAAAATCACACAAAGAATGCCGTCTTTTCCTCCAAAAACATCATGAATATTGGGGATGTCCAGATCCGATCACGTGATCGGAAATCGGGCCCTATCGCGTGGTTTCAGACTCGATCGGAATCGGACGTTACCTCCCGATTAGGACTCTGATATATATATATTCTCATTCATTTTTAACACATCTTTTGTTATGCAGTGGCACAGAGTTAGACCCTTTTGACTCCACACAGAAACAGCAACGCGTGCGGCATGACATCACTTTGATTTCAAGAGCTGGTGTGAATAAATACAGATTCAAACTCAGAGACATGATAGTTTGCGCATGACCTGATATTTCATTCGGACTCAGGATACAGCGAGATGAACATCACAGAGCGCTAAACTCTCATGCAGTGTGTGTCTCATTCATACTCGAAGCCGGAGCACGCTCTCGCGCTGATATCAGGATATTCCTAATATGGACAAAAGCGTCCAGCTGTGCTGTGGTGCGCACAGGAAAACAGAAACTTATGCAAACACGAAGACATTAATATACGATCACGACAATAAATTGTTCTTCAAGTCATCTCCAGCAGGTGATAAATAAAGTATGAACAATGCAGTGCTGATTGACATAGTATTTATTATAGTATAGAAACTATTCTGCATTATTATGTGATAAACAGTGTTTGTAGTATATAAACAAATTATTTGTTATTGTCCAGCATTTATAGATTTCTAAGCCAATTAAAAGCTAGAAATTAGAGAAAAAATAAAGTTGCCTATACTACCAGTCAGAAGTTTTTGAACAGTAAGCTTAAGGTTTTTTTTTTTTTTTTTAAAGTCCCTTCTATTCACCAAGCCTGCATTTATTTGATCCAAAGTACAACAAAACAGTAAGATTTTGAAATATTTTTACTAGCCTATTTAAAATAGCTGATTTATATTTGAATATATTTCAAAATGTAATTTATTGAAGATCCTAGATCTGTTTTTTCGCTCTTCTTTATTCTTTTTTTATGTATTATAGAAGTATCGGATCGGGACTCGGTATCGGCAGATACTCAAAATCAAATGACTCGGACTCGAGGACAAAAAAACCTGATCGGGACATCCCTAATATATATATACATACATACATATATATAACAGTTCAGTAAACAAGTTAATTAAGAGACTTGCGTTTTAGACACCATATTGCCTTTTTTAGCTCTATTTCTACAACAGAAAATAATTCCAAACACAGCCACCAAAACACAGTTTTGCGTCTCTGAGCAACGTGACAGTGTTTCGTTCCTGAATGAATCAACCGTTTAAATGATTCGGTTCAATCGCAATGACTCACTTATTAACAGTGACTTGCTGACACATACTTGCCATTTTAATTTATTTCACATTTAAAGTATCTTTTGATTTTTTTTAAATAATGAATTTCTTATAATTTCAAATGAGTATTCAACATTTTATGTCTTGTATATCAAAACATTATTCATGCATTTGTAACTGCATGTTAAATGCATTATTGTCCTGCACTAAACAGTGTAATACATCTAAATGCCACTTCCAATGAATCTTCTGCATTTCCTCTGCATTAAAAGATGAGTTTGTTGATACTGATTTGCCTGGTAACAGCCCAAATGTTTTATTATTCTAAATAACTGATTCCTTTAATTAAAAACAACTAGTTTGAGATTAATAGACCTATCCCAGGGGTGTCAAACTCAGTTCCTGGAGGGCCATAGCCCTGCAGAGTTTAGTTCTAACACTGCTCCAGCACATATATCATGTAGTTTTCAAATAAACCTAAATGATTAGATTAGCTGGATCAGGTGTGTTTAATTAGGGTTAAATCTAAACTGTGCAGGACTGTGGCCCTCCAGGAACTGAGTTTGACACCCTTGGCCTGTCCCATTTTTGACTCCCTCAGAGTAATTTTTACTCTGAGTAAATTTTAAATGAGCTACTTTTTACTTTTACTTGAGTTGATTTTTAGACTGGTACTTTTACTTGTACTTAAGTAAAATTTAATTAATGTAATGGTACTTTTACTTGAGTAGAATATTTTTGTACTCTTTCCACCTCTGCAATCCAGTAAAGATTTACCCAAACAAAGGGCTGAGACAACAGAATATCCTCAATCCACACACACACACACACACACACAGACACACACACACACACACACACACACAGTATAAACACTCCCATAGAAACACAATATAACATGAATTATGTTTCTGCTGGGAATTTGCTTTTTTTTTCCTTAACACAGTAAAATTTTAGTGATGTGGTGGAAAACAAATAGTTTATATCATATTTTTTAAACATGAAATATTTAGTAGCCTACTTATTTATGTTATATCTATCTATCTATCTATCTATCTATATATATATACTTATATATGTTAAATATATATATATATTTACATTTACATTTAGCTGACGCTTTTATCCAAAGCGACTTACAATTGCTATATATGTCAGAGGTCGCACGCCTCTGGAGCAACTAGGGGTTAAGTGTCTTGCTCAGGGACACACTGGCGGTTCACAGTGGATTCGAACCCGGGTCTCCCACACCACAGGCATGCGTCTTATCCACTGCGCTAACACCACCCCGTGTGTGTATATATATATATATATATATACTACTTATATCATATATGAAAGTACAGATGTTTAGATTATAATTCAGGTTTATTTATTTTTTATTATTTTTACAAAATATAGATTTTAAAATGTCTCAATACATATAGCATAGTTACTGCAGAAAAAAGTTAATGCATTTATAAATTTGCAATAGGCAATTATTTATCAATTTATTGAAATATTTTAAAGTAAAAAAAATACACTGTACACCTTTCTTAATATTTAAATATAATATCTAAATATTCTTTTGGACGCAATATAGAAGTCACTTTAATTATAATAATCGGTCCATACATGAAGAGAGAGTCTGTGGTACGCTTCGTGAGGAAAGTGAGTCGTTCACTGCATGAGTCGTTCATTGAGGAAAGTGAGTCGTTCGCTGAGTGAGGAAAGTTGGTCGTTCGCTGCGTGAGGAAAGTGAGTCGTTCGCTGCGTGAGGAAAGTAGGTGTTTCTCAATGTCAAGGAAGGATCCTCGGAAGCCAGTATTTCGAGGATGCTACGTCATCGACATCCGTCGAAGGACTGTTCCAAAGTCGAGGATCCTCGGAATTTCAACCAAGGACTGAGTCCTTCGTTTGAAAAATATCCCATACACAGGAAAGGATGCATATGTGTATCCTTCGCGCTCTCAAATCACCCACAATCCTATGCGCGCAGCTTAGCTATCTTGTTCAAAAATTCAAAAATGTCAAACGTTAGCGGAGTCAGAGCGTTAACGGTTTTTATTTACGTTACCAAACATTTGTTATAACTGTAGTAAATATAAGTAAAGTTTAACGTTTAAATGCCAGTACAAATTACTACCATATTGATATTGTAAATTATACAAATACAAATACAAATGGTTAACTGAACCGGACCTGTCATTTAACAATTGTTAGCTTGGTTGCGTCATCAGCATTTCTTTTATAAATACCTAGTTAAGTCCAATTTAACGATACCATTCACAGCGTTATTCAAACGGACCTTTTCACTGACGTAATGTAGCAATTACGTGCACTTGCTAGCCTGTTCCATTTATGTATTCTCTGAATGCTAAAGAGGAGTATCGCCTAGCCTCTGAAGGAAGTGACTTGGAAGGACCAGTCCTGCCAAGGAAGTATCCTTGACATTGAGAAACGCCTAGTGATTCGTTCACTGAGGAAAGTGAGTTGTTCGCTGAGGAAAGTGAGTCGTTAATTCGCTGCGTGAGGTGTGTGTGTATACTGATGCACCTCCGGCCTATCAGTGGTAAACCCCAGTGGCTACTGGCAATTGCATGGTGAATTCCCGCGACAAGTCAGTAGCCTTATTTTTGGACCGGACCACACGCCATAAAAAATGCACCTGTGTTCATTGTCCATAGCATCTGCCTGCCCATACCATAACCCTCACCGCCACCATGGGCCACTCGATCCACAATGTTGACAAACGACACCATGCACAATGTCTGCCATCTGCCCTGTACAATGAAAACCGGGATTCACCTGTGAAGTGAACACCTCTCCAAAGTGCCAGACACCATCGAATATAAGCATTTGCCCACTCAAGTCAGTTACGATGACAAACTGCAGTCAGGTCAAGACCCCGATGAGGATGACGAGCATGCAGATGAGCTTCCCTGAAACAGTTTCTGACAGTTTGTACAGAAATTCTCTGGTTTTGCAAACCAATTGTTGTAGTAGCTGTCCAGGTGGTTGTTCTCAGATGATCTTGGAGGAGAAAATGCTGGATGTGGAGGTCCTGGGCTGGTGTGGTTACACATGATCTGCTGTTGTGAGGCCGGTTGGATGTACAACAGATTTGTGAACAATATTTGAGAGAAATAGGCCTTTTTGTGTACATAGAAAAAGTCTTAGATCTTTGTGTTCAGCTAATGAAAAATGGGCGCAAAAACAATATAATTTTGTTCAGTGTACTTATATTTTAACGGAGTTAAATATCTCAGACCTTCATGTGTGGTCTTTTTCATCCAATTCACTCTCTTTATTTTTCCTTTCCAAATTAGCCAGGTCTCTATTATAAAAATGTTTAGAGTACGGAGCATACTGAATAATGTGACCCCTTAACACTGCCTTCAAAGATTCCCAAGTATTCCTGCAGAGGGCGCTGTTGCCAAATTTGTCTCTTCGTAAATTTTGATTTGAGATTTTAATGCCTCTTTAAACTCTGGTATTTGTGAAAGTAAAGGATTACAGTAAATCTCCATCTGTAACAATGTTGACTAATCTGACGTGGGATAATTTCCATACAAACCCAAGCATGATCTGATATTATAAATGGTTCCAATAGAACAAGAAGAACAAGAAAAGAGAGACTTGGATACCAAAAAGTAATCGATTCTAAAATATAGTTTATGCGGAGCAGAATAGAATGCATACTCTCTCTCATCTGGATTCAGAATCCTCCAGATATCTACTTGCCCAAAAGCTTTACACATATTTTTTAATTTCGGTTTGGGTGTTTTACTCTTCATTAAACTGATCCAGTCAAGCACTGGGTCAAGCATGAGATTCAGATCCGTGCCTAAAATAATGTCACACTGCCCACAGATTAATATTTGAAGATTAAAATAATTAAAGGCATACTCCACCCCAAAATGAAAATTTTGTCATTAATCACTTACCCCCATGTTGTTCCACACCCGTAAATGTTTGTTCATCTTCGGAACACAATTTAAGATGATTTAGATGAAAATAAGAAGGATTGTGACTGTCCCATTAACTGCTAAGTAAATGACACTGTCAAGGTCCAGAAAAGTATGAAAGACATCATCAGAGTAGTCCATCTGCCATCAGTGATTCAACTGTAACGTTATGAAGTGACAATAATCGTTTTCGTATATGAAGAAAACAAAAATAACTACTTTATTCAACAATTCGTCTGCTCTGTATCTCTCCACATCACCGTAGCACCATTTTGGAGAATATCTGCTGAACGGATATTTTCAAGTCATGAAAACACAATTGTGGAGTTTTTCTTTTGCTATTTGAGCAAATTTTGGCTATTTGACGAGTAATTTTTTACTGCTAAATTCTGAAAAAAAAAAAACAGAGGTGTTAATTATAGGACTTAAAAACTCTGCATGTAATAACCTAGAACACTGTGTAAGACTTGATGGCTGCTCTGTCAATTGTTTGTCACCAGTTAGGAACCTAGGTGTGCTATGTGATAGCAATCTTTCCTTAGAAAGCCACGTTTCTAGCATTTATTTGTAAAACTGCATTTTTCCATCTCAAAAATATATTAAAATTACGACCTATGCTCTCAATGTCAAATGCAGAAATGTGAATCCATGCGTTTATGATCTCAAGGTTAGATAATTGTAATGCTTTATTCTGTGGTTGTTTTGCACGCTTAATAAACAAACTCCAGCTTGTTCAAAATGCAGCAGTTAGAGTTCTTACTAGAACCAGTAAGTATGACCATATTAGCCCTGTTCTGTGAACACTGCACTGGCTACCTATTAAACATTGTATAGATTTTAAAATCTTGCTTATTACTTATAAAGCCTTGAATGGTTTAGCACCTGAGTATTTCAACGAGCTCTTGTTACATTATAGTCCTCCACGTCTGCTGCATTCTCAAAACTCTGGCAATTTGATAATACCTAGAATATCAAAATCAACTGCAGGCGGTAGATCCTTTTCCTATTTAACACCTAAACTCTGGAAACCTACCTAACTTTGTTCGGGAGGCAGACACACTCTTATAACAACGTTTTCAGGATTTCTCAGAGGGCAGGCTTCAAGTATAACTCGTTTGAAGTAATGGTGCTTCATATAACATTATCCAGAGAAACAAATGTTAATGATAAATCCCCTGTTATGTTTGTACTGGCTACTGTATACAGGCCACCAGGGCACCATACAGACTTTATTAAAGAGTTTAAAGTCTTAATAGTTGGTGATTTTAATATCCATGTTGATAATGAAAAAGATGCATTGGGATCAGCATTTATAGACATTCTGAACTCTATTGGTGTTAGACAACACGTTTCAGGACCTACTCATTGTCTAAATCATACTCTAGATTTAATACTGTCACATGGAATTGATGTTGATGGTGTTGAAATTATTCAGCCAAGTGATGATATCTCAGATCATTATTTAGTTCTGTGCAAACTTCATATAGCCAAAATTGTAAATTCTACTTCTTGTTACAAGTATGGAAGAACCATCACTTCTAACACAAAAGAGTGCTTTTTATGTTATCTTCCTGATGTAACCAAATTCCTTAGCATATCCAAAACCTCAGAACAACTTGATGATGTAACAGAAACTATGGACTCTCTCTTTTCTAGCACTTTAAATACAGTTGCTCCTTTACGCTTAAGGAAGGTTAAGGAAAACAGTTTGACACCATGGTATAATGAGCATACTCGCACCCTAAAGAGAGCAGCCCGAAAAATGGAACGCAGCTGGAGGAAAACAAAACTAGAGGTATTTCGTATTGCTTGGTGGGAAAGTAACATATCCTACAGAAAAGCATTAAAAACTGCTAGATCCGATTACTTTACTTCTCTTTTAGAAGAAAACAAACATAACCCCAGGTATTTATTCAATACAGTGGCTAAATTAACGAAAAATAAAGCCTCAACAAGTGTGGACATTTCCCAACACGACAGCAGTAATGACTTTATGAACTACTTTACTTCTAAAATTGATACTATTAGAGATAAAATTGCAACCATTCGGCCGTCAGCTACAGTATCACATCAGACAGTGCACTATAGACCCCCTGAGGAACAGTTCCACTCATTCTCTACTATAGGAGAGGAAGAATTGTATAAACTTGTTAAATCATCTAAACCAACAACATGTATGTTAGACCCTATACCATCTAAGCTCCTAAAAGAGGTGCTTCCAGAATTATTATTATTAATTCCTCATTGTCATTAGGATATGTCCCCAAAACCTTCAAACTGGCTGTTATTAAGCCTCTCATCAAAAAACCACAACTTGACCCCAAAGAACTAGTTAATTATAGACCAATCTCGAATCTCCCTTTTCTGTCCAAGATACTAGAAAAGGTGGTATCCTCACAATTATATTCCTTCTTAGAGAAAAATGGTATATGTGAGGATTTCCAGTCAGGATTTAGACCGTATCATAGTACTGAGACTGCTCTAGAGTTACAAATGACCTGCTCTTATCGTCTGATCGTGGGTGTATCTCTCTATTAGTTTTATTGGATCTTAGTGCTGCGTTTGACACAATTGACCACAACATTCTTTTGCATAGACTTGAACACTTTGTTGGCATCAGTGGAAGTGCATTAGCATGGTTTAAATCGTACTTATATGACCGCCATCAGTTCGTAGCAGTGAATGAAGATGTATCCTATCGATCACAAGTGCAGTGTGGAGTACCTCAAGGCTCAGTACTAAGGCCGCTACTCTTCACGCTTTATATGTTACCCTTGGGAGATATCATCAGGAAACATGGTGTTAGCTTTCACTGTTATGCTGATGATACTCAGCTCTATATTTCTTCGCAGCCCGGTGAAACACACCAATTTGAAAAACTAATGGATTGCATAGTCGATATAAAAAACTGGATGACGAGTAATTTCTTACTGCTAAATTCTGAAAAAACAGAGGTGTTAATTATAGGACCTAAAAACTCTGCTTGTAATAACCTAGAACACTGTCTAAGACTTGATGGTTGCTCTGTCAATTCTTCGTCATCAGTTAGGAACATAGGTGTGCTATTTGATCGCAATCTTTCCTTAGAAAGCCACGTTTCTAGCATTTGTAAAACTGCATTTTTCCATCTCAAAAATATATCTAAATTACAGCCTATGCTCTCAATGTCAAATGCAGAAATGTTAATCCATGCATTTATGACCTCAAGGTTAGATTATTGTAATGCTTTATTGGGTGGTTGTTCTGCACGCTTAGTAAACAAACTACAGCTAGTCCAAAATGCAGCAGCAAGAGTTCTTACTAGAACCAGAAAGTATGACCATATTAGCCCGGTCCTGTCAACACTGCACTGGCTCCCTATCAAGCATCGTATAGATTTTAAAATATTGCTTATTACTTATAAAGCCCTGAATGGTTTAGCACCTCAGTATTTGAATGAGCTCCTTTTACATTATAATCCTCTACGTCCGCTACGTTCTCAAAACTCAGGCAATTTGATAATACCTAGAATATCAAAATCAACTGCGGGTGGCAGATCCTTTTCCTATTTGGCGCCTAAACTCTGGAATAACCTACCTAACATTGTTCGGGAGGCAGACACACTCTTGCAGTTTAAATCTAGATAAAAGACCCATCTCTTTAACGTTTAATCCGTTAAAGGATTTTTATGCTGAATTAATTAGATAAACTGGAACTGGGAACACTTCCCATAACACCCAATGTACTTGCTACATCATTAAAAGAATGGAATCTACGCTAATATTTGTCTGTTTCTCTCTTGTTCCGAGGTCACCGTGGCAACCAGATCCAGTCTGTGTCCAGATCAGAGGGTCACTGCAGTCACCCGGATCCAGACCAGATGGTGGATCATCACCTAGAAAGGACTTCTACTGCCCTGAAAGACAGCGGAGACCAGGACAACTAGAGCCCCAGATACAGATCCCCTGTAAAGACCTTGTCTCAGAGGAGCACCAGGACAAGACCACAGGAAACAGATGATTCTTCTGCACAATCTGACTTTGCTGCAGCCTGGAATTGAACTACTGGTTTCGTCTGGTCAGAGGAGAACTGGCCCCCCAACTGAGCTTGGTTTCTCCCAAGGTTTTTTTCTCCATTCTGTCACCGATGGAGTTTCGGTTCCTTGCCGCTGTCGCCTCTGGCTTGCTTAGTTGGGGACACTTCATCTACAGCGATATCGTTGACTTGATTGCAAATAAATGCACAGACACTATTTAACTGAACAGAGATGACATAACTGAATCCAATGATGAACTGCCTTTAACAATCATTTTTGCATTATTGACACTGTTTTCCTAATGAATGTTGTTCAGTTGCTTTGATGCAATGTACTTTGCTTAAAGCGCTATATAAATAAATAAAGGTGATGGTGGATCAGCACCTAGAAAGGACCTCTACAGCCTTGAAAGACAGCGGAGACCAGGACAACTAGATGAGACCCAGATACTCCATTCTCCATTCTGTCACTGATGGAGTTTTGGTTCCTTACCGCCGTCACTTCTGGCTTGCATAGATGGGGACACTTCATTTAAAGTGATATCATTGACTTAATTGCAAATGATTGCAAAGATACTATTTAAACTGAACTGAGCTTGATGATGACATCACTGAATTCAATGATGAACTGCCTTAAACTGTCATTTTGCATTATTGACACACTGTTTTCCTAATTAATGTTGTTTAGCTGCTTTGACACAACCGGTTTTGTTTAAAGCGCTATATAAACAAAGGTGTCTTGACTTGACTTGACTTATGAGCTAGTGCCCAACGCTTATATGACAGTGTTTAACAATTAACAAAAACAGTCAATCAAACTTGCACTGAATTTGCTCAAGAAAAGAAAAATCTCTTTGAAAAGTGGTTTTGTGAAGTCTTGAACAGCTTTAGGAACTGATTTTATTGGGAGATTTAAAAAATAGTTAGACAGAGAGTGTAGTTGTTCATTTGAATGACCAGAAGGTCATGACGCTCTCCGAAGCAGCTGTAATTGCTGACAAATTTGTGCTCACCAACAAAAATATTTTTCCGGTGAGCCAGAGTGTAGGACGTGGAAGCAAAAAATTGGCATGAAGGCTAAAAGAGTCGCTTTTGTTCAATCCGCTGCTGGTGTTGAGAATTCTATGCTATCAAACGTCTCTGGTTATGAACCTTTTGTTAAGTGGAACCGTTTCACTCTCCCCTGATTCCCACGCTTACCTTGTCTCGATTCTACGTGACACTGGGGCTTGTCAGTCCCTGATGCTGGATAGTGTTTTGCCTTTTTCACCTTAGTCTTACACAGGCACAAGCTTCTTAAGCCGCTTTTCTGGGTTGCTTTTCAACCAAGGGAGGGGGATCTCTCATAATTCTGCCCAAAAACACTGCCATACAAACTGTGCTGTTAGAGTGCACGTGTGTGACATCGCCAATCTGTTGCCTGGCTACCAGTTTCTCTATACCTGGCTAAACAGAAGTGTGCCATTTAATCAAACATCCAAGTAAACAGCTATGCTACGTGCAGTATAAAATATAAAAAATGTCTAAAACAGTTTTGGCAGTGACATAAATTTTGTGTTTTACAAACTTTGCTGCTTAAACCGTTCTGATGTTCATTCACATTGTCTCTATATTATTGTGTAGATGAACAAAAAGTTAACTTTTCACAAAAAAAACTATTTCACAGGTTTTTGATCCTGACACAAATTTACCAATTCCCTTGCATGTGATTTGATTAGTCAACATTAATTGACTAATGTGAAACATGTGGAAGTGTGAATGAGTACTAGTCAGTTGAAATCACAATCATACTAATTAGATTGTAAGAGCACACTGATTGCAATAAAAGGAGGGAAGAAGTGCTTCCAGTCATTGTGTTCTTGTTAACAATGGTTACCTCCAAAGAAACACGTGCAGCCATCATCACTTTGAATCAAAATGGCCTCACATGCAAGGAAATTGCTACAAAGAATATTGCACATGAAAGAACCATTTACTGGATCATCAAGAACTTCAACAAGAGCGGTTTGACTCCCATGAAGAAGTCTTCAGGATGTCCCAGAGTGCCCAGCAAGTGCCCGGAAGGAGTCAGCTATGGAATTGTGTCACCACCAGTACAGAGCTTGATCAGGAATGGCATCAGGTTGATGTGAGAGCATCTGCACGTGTAGTTAGGCCAAGACTTTTGGACAACAGCCTGGTGTCAAGAAAGGTAGCAAAGAAACAACTTCTTTCCAAGAAAAAAATTATGAACAGACTGAAATTCTTCAGGAAGTACAAGGATTAGACAGCTGAAGACTGGTGCAAAGTTATTTTCTCTGATGAAGCTCCCTTCTGACTGTTTGGGACATCTGGAAGATCGACTGTTTGGAAATGAAAAGGTGAACGCTACCATGGGTCCTGTGTTGTGCCAACAGTGAATCATCCTGAGACCATCCATTTGTGGGGTTGCTTTTCAACCAAGGGAGGGGGATCTCTCATAATTCTGCCCAAAAACACTGCCATAAATAAAGAAGGGTATCAAAACGTCCTGCAAGAGCAATTTCTTCCAACGATCCATGTGAAATTTGGTGATGATCCGTGCATTTTCCATCATAATGAAGCACCATGTCACAAGACAAGAGTGATAAAGAAGTGGCTTGAAGATCATTACATTTAAATTTTGGATCTGTGGTCACACAACTCCCTGGATTTCAATCCCATAAAGAACCTGTGGTCATTCCTAAAAAGGTGAGTGGACAAGCAGAAGTCCACAAATCAACTCCTAGAACTAATAAGGCAAGAATGGATCACAATCACAAAATGGAACGGTTAAGCAAAGAGAATCCTTCGGCCTGTGGAAAAGCTGCTTTAGTTCGAGGTGTCGAACTAAGTTGTGTAAAGGTACCACTACACGCTATCTGTCTTCCCTCTGAGTTAGTTTCAAGACCTGTTAAAGGGGTCATATGTAGAGTACAATGCCGGCTGTTCTGACTCACAGACTGTAAGTACGTTTTCAAATTTAAAGGATTTGCCACTGATGATTCAAACACAAGTTTTGAGCAGTGTAGAGATTGGTGCTTGTTTTTTGTAATTTCTCCGATCACAAATGCAGACATGGTTTTACATGTACACCTACCCCAAACCTAAACCTACCCTTACAATAGGATAAATACAGTGTTGCATGACATCACAGTATGTTAATGGGGTATAAGCCTAATTTCAGGGAATAATCTGGCAGGTAGCAAAGTGTTTATCAAGGTGTTTATCAGGTTTATCAAGTAGATAACCCTGAATTTTGTGGTCAGGCAAATTTATCTACCCGTTTTTCCACTGCATTTCCTGATTGTTCTGTCCCTCGTGCACAAGCCAGGAAATTTGCTGACGTTATTGACCTCTCTGAACCTGCAGAATGTAAGCTTAAGATTGAAACTAAGCTATATACTCCTACTGCTGATGACATGCCTTCCACAAAACTGCCATCCCTAAAGACTGAATGGGAGCAACTTGTTGCTATGCAACAGTCAGACCCAACCCTTAAGCATTGCATTGAAGCTGCTTATGTGGATATTAAGCCGCCAGCTGGGGTGCAATATTATTGGGACCATGAAGGTTTGATGTGGAAATGAAACCCCAGTTTAGCTGATGATGCTCTTGCTAGCTATCAAATAGTGTTACCCTCTGCTTACCGCTTGCAAGTTCTAAAGCTATCACATGAGCATGTTCTTGCAGGTCACTTAGGGATTACATAAACTTAAAACCATATCACTAAGTACACGGAATTAAGTATTTCCTGATTCTGTAAAGCATGTCACACATGTCAATTGTCTGGTAAGCCCAACCAGGAAGTGCTCCCAGCCCCTTTACGTCCAGTACCAGCAATGGGAGAACCATTCAAAAGGTTAAACATTGATTGTGTTGGTCCTCTACTTAGGTCCAAATCAAGGTATCAGTATATCCTGACAATAATGTGAACTGCCACTGGCTTTCTTAAGGCTATCCCTTTGCGCTCTATAAAGTAAGTAACTGATCAAGTTTCTTTCTACTTTCGGGTAACCAAAAGTCATCCAGAATGACCAAGGGACTAACTTTACCTCAAAGTTGTTTGGGCAGGTATTAATAGAGTTAGAGTCATGTGCTGTCTAACGCATATGGTAAATGGACTGCGTTTATATGGCGCTTTCAACAGACCCCATCGCCATCCTAAGCGCTTTACAAGTTGCCTCATATTCACCCATTCACTCACTCATTCACACACTGACTGCGGTGTCAGCCATTAAAGGGGCCATCCAGCTCGAAAGGAGCTACTGGGGTTTTGGTGTCTTGCTCAAGGACACCTCGACACTTGGTCAGGTGGAGCCGGGGATTGAACCACCAACCTTTCGGTTTGTAGACAACCTACATGAACCACTGAGCCTGGAACATCTACTTTCTGTAAATCCAAGCCTAATGTCTATGTTGTATTATGTCAGCTGTTTTCGTGAGAGGCTTATAATTTTGCTGAAAGTCACTTGTTAACAACCCCTTTAAGTAGATGTAGTTTTTTGTTGTTGTAGTTGTTGTTGTTTTGCCACCCCAAAGAAATCACTGGGTCTTGATGTTGCCGAACAGCTTACCCCTTCCCAGGAAGCTGATCTCCAGCAGATGGTAAAGCAGGTTTAAGGGCATCTTGTTAGAGATCCCCTGGCAGACCCATATTGTCGCTCATTACATCAGATGGGCAGAATTTTAATTCAGTGTAAAATACATATTTAAATTACTTTTGAATATAATTTGTACTAGAAAATAGTCTTAACATAGTGTGAATAAAAGCCTAAATTAAAGCTGTTCGGATAAACAGATCATGACTCTTAAAAATACTTGGGTTAAACCACTCAATTCATAGATTACTTTTGCTATGTGTTTGAATTTAGAAATTAGTTTGATAGGGGCTTTCAGTATATGGATAAAAATGATCAGAGAGTATTAATTTGAGTTTCGAAGATGAACAAAGTTTTTATGGCTTTGGAACAACAAGAGGGTAATGAGTAAATGATAAGATAAATTTTATTTTTGAGTAAACTTTGGGTAATCCCTTTAAACTGACAGAAATGTTTTAATTGTCAGTAAAGAGAAAATTACTCACTGCTGTTGATTGAATACTGAATAACCTTTTTAGCTTTAATGAGAATTGCAAATGTAACACAATTTTAATTCATACAGTGAAGACTGTGTTTTTGAGAAATTTGTTGTGATAACTGCGCTGCATCTGTTTTGAAAGAATCGTAGTGTGCATGAAGGAGAATAGGTTAAATTAAGGAGGGGAAAGCACTTATTTTTTCCTATACTATTTATCTTAGGCTACTGTAATGACAATGTTCATTTTCTCTTCACTTCTTCAAATGATTGTTTGTAAAAACAAATCTAGCAAAATAGTTCACTATGTTACACTTATAGCTCTAGAAAAAGGCATCTGCTAAATGCCTTAAAAAAAAATTTTCAGTTTCTTTTTTGTTGTATTCTACATAAATTAATGTCAATAGATTAAAATGTTTAATTTGATTAACCACACCCCTTTTACCTATTTATCATTAAATTAAGCATATTTATCTTGTTTAACATGTTCATTTTGTCATCATTTGCTGACTGCAATGATAGAGCTTGGAATAGCCAGGACAATTTTTTATATAACTTTGAATGGATTTATCTTAAAGAAGAAAGCCATATGATGCTTCGAGGGTAAATAAAACACAGTCTAATTTTCATTTTTGGTTGAACTAACCCTTTAAGGATTTGACTTAATCACATGCTTAACTTTGACAGCCCAAATTTTAAACATGTTTCTTACGCCATTATTTTGGATTAGATTTTTTTTTGATATAGGCTACTTTTTGATTGTATTTGTTCCCATTTCTGAGAACCCCTAGGATCATCAGGCAACAGCTGTTTTAAGAAAGACAGATTGGCAATCCTGTTCCTATCCCTTCCTGGCTCTCCTCATGCTGTCCTGCCAAATTAAAGGTAAATTGTCCTAAAGTATAAAAAAAAAATAGTATCTGAAAAAGCTTGAATAGAATATCAGTCTATTGACTTGATCATTTTCTTTGGTGTGTTGGTTAAAAAAAAATGATTTAATTTGCACATCAAATCAAATTGTGTCAGCAGACAATAAGAGAAAAATCCTTATAAGAAAAAAAGACCTAGGGCCCTCTCATTTCTTTGTGGAAGAAATAATCAGTTTGCAATCTGATTTGTACGGAACCCCACACATGACACGCAGGAAAAAATATAAGGCTAAATCGTGTGCACGATTTACTTATTCGTTCCCTCAATGTACTAAAACACACAATTACTATAGTGTTCCCTCGATTTACTATTGCGTTAACTCGACTAATTTGTTCCATCGATTTGGGAATGCAATAGTAATCGTGTGCACGTTTTAGTAAATTGAGGGAACGAATTAGTAAATCGTGCGCACAATTTTATTTATTCTTACTTGCATGGCATGTGCGGGGCTCCGTAGATTTGCAATCAAGCAGTAACTTTAAAACAGACATTTACAAATTGGTCTAAATGCCAATTGACACCAGGTGAAACTTTTTTTTTCAATAACTGAATCTGTGACATGAAAATAGTAATTTAATGTGACAGATTACTTTAGTGTTACAATCTACAGGAATTTGGTTTAATTTATTCTATTTCATATTTTTGGATTTCATTACTTATCATTGATAGCATCAGTTCCTGTCTGCTAGTGTAGGTTAAACTAAAATAAAAATAGCTATACAATTGTAAACAGATAACGGGCATGAAAACAATTACAGTTACTACTTTGTACTGACGCATATTAAAGGGGGCGTGTACTTACAGAAATTTCTGCAATATCCCAAATCGTGTGCGCGCATTCACCGGCAGCTCTGAACATCACCATAAGCGTGTGCGCGCAAAGAAGAAAATGCCCGGACAACGTTGACGCGGTGGCTTGGAAAAAGAAAGAAAAAACCTAAACTGCGAAACGGAGTGCCCTTTTTAATGAGATTCAGATGTTTTTGTCGACGGACACATACAGGTTATTACGACAATGTGCGACATCTGTCTCTGATGTTCCAGATTTCGTTAAATCTGCTATCGTTTCTTTGAGGAAGATCCATCACTGAGATCTTGACAGCAGTACAGCCGATGAGAGGTGCACCGGGTATACTATTTATACCCATACACAAAGAGCAGCAATAATGCTTATTGTCGATTTTGCCATTGACATTTGTTTTGCAATGTAATCTCAGTAGTCTCACCTGTTTTCTAGAACAGAGGGGGAAGGAACAGAACGGGATTTTTTATTCACTGAATGCATTATAGCAAACATAATTTAATTCATTCATGAACAATTCTGGTGTGACAAAAATACTTATTCTATCTGGCCAATCAAATCAAGGACGGACAAATCCTTACTACTTAAAATTTGATCAAATCTTTATTCATCTCCAGTCAGTGGACTCGCGGCAGAAGCGCATTTCTGAGGGTACCGGTGGGGTAGATAGGGGGAGATAGAGACGCCGGAAATAGCTGAAACAAGTCACAGGAGAGTAGACGGTTGGGAGCAAGCGAGAAAAATGCTTCCTTCGCAAGAAGCCTCAAAGATTTACCATGATAACTATATGCGTAACTCTCGAACCATCGGTGTCCTGTGGGCCATCTTCACCATCTGCTTCGCCACCATCAACGTGGTAGTTTTCATCCAGCCTTACTGGATCGGGGACAGCGTGAGTACACCACATGCCGGTTACTTCGGGTTGTTCCATTACTGCGTGGGCGACGGTAACTCGAACCGGGAGCTGATTTGCCAGGGAACATTTTCCGACTTCAGTTCCATCCCGTCCGGCGCGTTTAAGGCGGCCTCTTTCTTCGTGCTGCTGTCCATGGTGCTCATTTTGAGCTGCATCGCCTGTATGGCGCTCTTCTTCTTCTGCAACACCGCCACCGTCTACAAAACCTGCGCTTGGATGCAGCTGCTTTGCGGTGAGTATTTTTTAAAGGTTTTGTGGGAAATAGATAAATCAAGAATACGGCATAATTATAAATTTACCTTTAGTCTAGAATAGATGTATCTCTCTTTCCAACAAAATACACGTTGGTGTAAGAACTGATGCCTGATGCTTGTTTATTTGAATGGAGCTCATCGTGTATGCGTGTGATTTTAGGGGGGTCAGTGATCATGCCTTCATTGCCTTGTTAGCTCACAAAAAAAAAAAAATTATATATATATATATATATATATATATATATATATATATATATATATATATATATATATATATTAATACATTTTCAAAAAGCATTTTCGAATTGAATATTGCACAATGTAACGTATGCTATTTCTCACATTTTTAAACAGAAATAAACAGGTAAGGGTCAAAATCAATAAAGCACTTTTGTGTTTTCTGTGCACTTAATGAATCTCTTTTTATGTTTGCAATATTTAATATTGTAAATTTCCATTTGACATTGATCCGTTTTCCTATAGAAAACAAGTAGGCTAATCTTACTGTTTTCCCTGGAATGGGGTAATATACATTTCTGTGGTTTTCAGATATTATTATGTGGTGTTATATGTTATTTTAAAAAGTAAAGAGAACCACAACAACAACAACAAAAGCAAAACAAATTAAAAGAAATAAAAGAAAGAAAGATCTGATGTCTAGATATATATCAGTTTAGATACATCCACACTTAACCCACCCAATGTGCACTAAAGACACTCTGTGCAAAATGCACATATTCTAACCTAGTATCTGCTCTGAGCCACACAATTGTGCACAAGCACTCTAACATTTCTAACATTCCTACCTCATTTAACACTTCTGCTTTGCTATATTTATTGTGCTCGTCATGTTTATTGGCAGTTATATTTAATGTGCTCTTATGTCTGATCCATGTTGTCATGAGCACGTGTGTATATTTGTTTTGTCAGTGTCTTTGCACCTTGGTCCATCAGAAACAACATTTCGTTCTTCTGTATACTGTGGAAGAATAACAATAAAGCGAAGCTGAAGTTGAAGTTGAGTTGAAGGTATAGAAAATCTTGAATAGAAGCAAAAACAGCTGGGCGAGCCCATCCTTTTGGAAGGCACATTCATAAATATGTCTATAAATATAAATAATTTAATTACATAGTGTCCAATACTAGTCAAGTATTAAATAACAAATTATTTAAGTGATTTCCTGTGTTTCTGATTTTAGGATATTTACTGTGATAGATTCATTTGTAATCTTTGGAGTCACAGATTAGCAGGTCTTTAACAGACATATTGCAAGTCCAATTTTTGATATCTTTAATTCATATATATGAATGAATGATTATTATTGGTTTTATCAGAATTAAAATTTTGATTTTAGTGAATGAAAGCCTTAATGACAACAGCATACCACAGTTACTAACATCATCAGTACTATATATATGAATTTTACAACAAGGTTTTTGAATGATTGTGAACACTGAATTGTTTTGTTTTTTTACCTTTTTGTCTGTTTACATCAATTATGCTGACATATTTAAACTTTGGAAAATAATAGTTGTGAGTTTCTTTCCATCTTTGTTTTCTTCCTCCTACACGTTCCCCTACCCCCTTTTGTATGGCTTTCTATACAATCTGTTATTCATACAGGGTCAGACAGCCTGAAAGCCATGCATGCATGGGAGCTGTTTTTTTTCTTGTGCCTGCAGTGCTCTGAAAACTTCTTTGTCCCTCATTTTGTACACATATTTATTTGTGTGTGGTAGTGTAGCTTTGATGGTTAAACTGACACAATCGTTTGGTGCAGAATTATCCAGGAACTCTCTAGAACCCTAGAGCAACATTCAAAGATCAGGACTTTCTTACCTTGGTAAAGGTCAGTATACATGACCCTATCATAGGAAATATACTGAGCTAAAATGGGATTCATGGTGGAAACCATTATTAACAAAGAAAAACACGAAAGCTTGTCTCATGATTGCTAATAAGCAACTGAATGTTCCTCAAGATTTCTGGAACAATGTGAACAAAATGAAAAGTGCAAAATTATTTGTTTGATATTGGCCTGGTTATGTTTGATGAAAAGCAAACACTGTATTGATAGAGAGGAAGCTCACACAATAGTCAAGAACGGTAGTGTATAATTTGTTGATGTCTTGCTACATCAGGAACTGGATAATTTGCCATTACGGAAAGCACAGTTGGGTCATGTTTTGATGCAAAACATAAAAACAGGGGTACTGCAAAATAGATCAAAATCAATACATTTAAAGTTTTGGAATGGTATAGACAAAGTCTAGATTTCATACCCATTGAAATGTTGCACATAAAACAAACAGTTCATGAAAGAAAACTTCCTGTATGGCAGAATGAGAGTGGTGTGAACCCAAAAAATAAATAACCATTGTACAACAACTCTGTTGACCCTAGTGGCAGTGGCGTGCACTGGGGGTGGCTTGAGCCCCTATATATATATATATATATATATATATATATATATATATATATATATATATATATATATATATATACATATAGGTGACTTGACTTTTTAACAGATTCTGTAAGATCCCACTTTAGACAGCAAATTCAGGAGATCTTCTTTTTGATGAATTGCAGGTTTGTTCAGAAGAGACTGTAATTTGTTAGACTAGATTGCAACATATGTGTTTGCGCATAATTGCATATGTCCTCCCCTAATACTGACATGTCTCTACTAATTTAGGATAGAGTGATGCATGGAAATTAATGGAAGACCATTTATCTTGTACACTATTAATGGATAAAAATCAATGAGGTCCTCTTATTTAATACAAATGTAGACAGAATTTTGAGACTATTCTCTGTCAGACAGACATTGTCTCCTACCAGAAAAAACATTCATTTTTACTTTGTGCCTTTGGCAGTAACTCAGTTAATGACTAAAGTGGAGTCCTGAGTTTAATTAAAAGTTGCAATTGCCATCTTAATAATCTCATTAAAGTTTGTTTCTTTTTCCCACCTAAATTACAGTTGAAATTGTTTCACCAGCTGATCATGGAATACACTTGTACTTACAATGTTTGGCTGTCTGTGTTTATTTGCTTACCAAAACTCTGGGTCTAGCTTGTTTAATTGGGCCTTACTGGATCACCATCTGTCAATTTCTCTATGCTGAGAAAAAATAAACTTCCTGAAGTCACAGCCAAAGGTTTGTATTCACTCTTGTTCCTCTGTAAAGTCAAGACTGTTCATGATTAGATATCAGAGCAGGAAATGGGGAAAGATCTGCCCAATTTCGAAAATACTAGAGTAGGAAAATTAAAATATTATTGAAAAGCTTTCCTATAAGTTGTTTCAACAGCATGGGTCTAGCCCATTTAATTTTCCTACTACGTTGGAAACAACAGTTGACTCCAGGATGGAAATGAACTCTTGGGAGGCCATTGTTAATTCAGAGATTGTATAGCTAGAGGTAATTTTTTTCAAGTTATGTCTAATTAAGTACCCTCACAGGAACAAATTAAGTTTTTAGTTGAACTATTAGATTTTGAACAGGGATTCTGCCAAAGTGGGTTAATGGGCTTTTTTTTAAGCTTATGGTAAATGTAAATGGGGGAATGGAGTGGGTTCCTTCTTGGTAGAAATCACTCTCCGGTTTGGCCCTCTGTGATACACATCTTAAGGTTCAGTTGTCCCTTTTTTGGGAGGGAAGCTAGCTGCTTTGCCATGACATATCTACAAACATGAAGTTATTTAGTTCTCAGGGCACTCCACCCCTGACTCTTGCCACTCTCACAGACTCTCCCATAATCCTTTGCCAGACTCATTATCACTTATTGCATTCATTTGTGTCTTGTTACCTCCATCAGTCTCACCATATTTATAGCCTGGTTATCCATTCATTCCTTGCTTAGACTTGTCTAGCCTGTAGCATTCTCTAATTCCTGTGTTTTCCTTGTTCCTTGCTGCCTTGCCTTGTTTTTGACCCTGGACTGTTTCTGATTGTTGATCTTATTGTTTGCTGCCTACCCTGACCTTCACCTGTTTTGTGCATTACTCTTTTGTCTTGCCCTGGATTATACCTGTTTGCTGTTGTTTGACTCTGCCGTTTTTGACCACAATTCTAATAAAACCGTGCACTTGAATCCGCTACTGATTTGTCATTTACTGAGCCTAACACGGATCAAGCGGCTTTGGAGTGTTTTCATGGACAGTATGGACCCAGCGATCAGGTTAGTTGCCTTCCGACAGGGAACATTATCCCTCGAGGACCACATTCAGGACTTTTTGGACATTGCTTATCACTCTGATCTCTCGGACTATGTGCTCATTGATTTTTTCGGTTATGGACTGAGTCAAACATTAAAATCACAACTCATTCGTGATGGTCCTCAAGGGTCATTCTGTGAGTTTATGAATTGTGCTCTTTTGCTAACTGGCTCACCATTCACTGTGGAGGAGATGGAGGACTGTAAACCACTAGAGTTTTTTTGGGAGGGGGCCAGAACCGGCAAAATCCAGCGACAGTGGACCTTGGTTCATTGGGATCACCGTCAAGTCCAGTGATTATGGTTGCCACTTCTGTGCTCTGAGCACTCCCTAGTCCAGTGGCTGTCACACCAGAGCCTCTACAGAAGATGGCCGCCATTCCGCTGTTACTCCTCTTGAGTCCGCTCCACGAGTCTGTGCCAGAGCCTGCTCCAGTCCTCGAATCAGCTCCTGAACCCGCTCCAGTGTACTAAGACACCAACACTCTTGCCTCATTTTGGACTGTACAGTGTGGACTGTACATAATGTCTATGTCAGATAAAAAATGTGTACTAAGACATAAGGACTCATTTTGGACTGTACAGTATGAAACTAAAAGTAAGCTAAACTAGAGCTAAAATGCATTACTTTTAGCACCAGATTTAGCCTACAGCTATTTCCAAAATCTTGTTATGGATAAAGATGCCTTGTTATGGACAAGAAAAGTCATTCACTTCATTATGGTGCATGTTCATGCAGGGCAGGGATTTTCTTTTTTTGAGTACAGAATCCCTTCCCCAGAGATGAGGTAAATAGCATTGCAGAGCAGATAACATTAGCGGATAAATGATTTATTAGGCTATCAATTTAATTTTTATCAAGCTATCACATTTATTTTTCCAATCCACCGGTCACAATTGTGGGTGGGGGGAGTGCATGTACAGTTCTCTCTCCAACTTCAATACCACGACTTAGGTGCCCTTGAGCAAGGCATCGAACCCTCAACTGCTCCCCGGGCGCCGCAGCATAAATGGCTGCCCACTGCTCCGGGTGTGTGCTCACAGTGTGTGTGTGTGTTCACTGCTCTGTGTGTGTGCATTTCGGATGGGTTAAATGCAGAGCACAAATTCTGAGTATGGGTCACCATACTTGGCTGAATGTCACTTCACTTTCACTTTCAATTTGAAGCCAAACTAAGATATAACTTGCATCCATCAGGTAGGCAACAATATAAAGTAATAATAAATTAAATAAATGTTAAATAAATCAAAGTACTGTAGATGCAGTCAAATCAGTCAGCAGGACACTGGGATTTTTCTTTACTGGTATTTAAGTTCTAACAGACAACTCAGAAAAACTGGTACCGAAATAAATATAAATATTTTGGGGCTTGACATCTGCAACTTCTTGATAGACTCTGCAGACAAAACTCCATCTAGCTGTTGGAACCAGACGAGTGAACCCCCAAAAGAAAATAAACAAGAATGTATAACATATAAGGTTAAATAAATTCTAAGAATGCATGGAACAAAGAATGAAGATTGATAAATAACCTTGCGGTACCCTTGCAGAAGGATAAGAACACTTTTGACAACAACACCTTACTAGCTAATTTCATTTTATTGAACCGTGCAAAAGCAATGTTTAATAGATACCCTTGCACAAGAATAAATGTAGCACAACAGTATAGCAGTTAGTCACAAATAGGCATCCAACTAAACATTAATGATCCACAGGGCACATAAGTTATAACTTCTATGAATTCGTTTTGAAGTTTTGGCACTAGAGCACCCACTGGATTAGAGTATTAATGAAACACTGCATGAGAATATTTAAAGCTTAGCAATGTTCACAATCACATCTTCTCATTTTGGATCCGAATAAAACACCATGTCATTCTCTTTTCTCTTTGAATTTAAATCTAGGTTTTTTTTTCACACTGCCCCCTGAAAACCTCTACGTGAACACACTTGCCAAAAAAAAAGTGCATGGGAAAAATTTACATTTCATTAAATGTGGAGGTGAAGACACATCTCCTGCGTATTCTATGCCCAAGCACATGACACGAATTTGCAGGTCAGAGTTCACCAAGCTTGCGTTTTTGGTTTGATGAATTTGCATGAGTACTTATATAAAAGTCAGTGGGACGAAAAGTGAAGTGTAACCGCCCCAGGGAAATACTCATACAGTAAAGGGCTACATGAATGAAGGAACATAAAGACAAAACATACTATTATGAAAACTGATGGCTTAACGTGAAAGAATAATGCAAACAACATATTCTTTATCAGTGGAAAATTATATGAAACCACATCAGATAACGAAAGGTTGTTTCAAAGACTGGATGTTATTGAATGAGTCTGAGTAAAAACATGTCATCTCTTTCCCCGAGTTATCTCGTCATTTAGAAGACAACGCTTCCAGGCAGCAAGCTGTTTCGGCCCAGATTCGGCCCACATCTGGCCAACATGGATTTCACGCGAGACAGATAAAACTGAGTAATGTTACAGAGTAAAATGTTGATGAAGGAAGCGGAACAGGTGCATTTCAAAAAGTGAGAATGTCGTGGAAAAGTTCATTTATTTCAGTAATTCACCTTAAAAAAATCAGTGCACACAAACTGAAGTACTTTAAGTCTTTGGTTGTTTTTATTGTGATGATTTTGGCTTACATTTAACAAAAACCCACTAATTCACTATATCAACAAATTAGAATCAACTCAAAACACCTGCAAAGGTTTCCTGAGCCTTCAGAATGGTCTTTCAGTTTGGTTCACTATAGGCCACACAATCATGGGGAAGACTGCTGATCTGACAGTTGTCCAGAAGACAATCATTGACACCCTTCACAAGGAGGGTAAGCCACAAACATTCATTGCCAAAGAAGATGGCTGTTCACAGAGTGCTGTATCCAAGCATGTTAACAGAAAGTTGAATGGAAGGAAAAAGTGTGGAAAAAAAGATGTGCCACCAAACGAGAGAACCGCAGCCTTATGAGGATTGTCAAGCAAAATCGATTCAAGAATTTGAATGAACTTCACAAGGAATGGACTGAGACTGGGGTTAAGGCATACAGATGTGACAAGGAATTTGGCTACAGTTGTTGTATTCCTCTTGTTAAGCCACTCCTGAACCATAGACAATGTTAGAGGCGTCTTACCTGGGCTAAGGAGAAGAAGAACTGGACTTTTGCCCAGTGGTCCAAAGTCCTTTTTTTTAGATGAGAGCAAGTTTTGTATTTCATTTTGAAACCAAGGTCCTAGAGTCTGGAGGAAGGGTGGAGAAGCTCAAAGCCCAAGTTGCTTGAAGTCCAGTGTTAAGTTTCAGACCGTTCTCATCCCAAGGCGTCATATACTGACCCTTTTGACATTTCGTCAACATCCTACGCACATGGCACCCTCTAGCGTCAATATTAGAAGCAGATAAAAATGGGCCAGAAGGCGCCTCCTAGCGGTCTAACCCTAACCCTAACCCTAACCCTAACCTTAACCCATAATCTGTGTCTCATATTGACGCTAGAGGGTGCCATATGCGTAGGATGTTGACGAAATGTCAAGAGGGTCAGTATATGACGCCTTGGGATGAGAATGCGTTATAAGTTTCCACAGTCTGTGATGATTTACAGTAGGGTGGAATGTCATCTGCTGGTGTTGTTCCATTATGTTTTTTGAAAACTTGTTTACCAAGAAATTTTGGAGCACTTCATGCTTCCTTCTGCGTACCAGCTTTTAGAAGATGCTGATTTCACTTTCCAGCAGGATTTGGCACCTGCCCACACTGCCAAATGCACCAAAAGTTGGTTAAATGACCATGGTGTTGGTGTGACCAGACCTGAACCCCATAGATTCTATTCTATTGTCAAGAGAAAAATGAGAAACAAGAGACCAAAAAAGGTGAAAAAAAGCTGAAGGCCACTGTCAAAGAAACCTGGGCTTCCATACCACCTCAGCAGTGCCACAAAATGATCACCTCCATGCCACGCCGAACGGAGGCAATAATTAAAGCAAAAGGAGCCCCTATCAAGTATCGAGTACATTGTACAGTAAATGAACATACTTTCCAGAAGGCCAACAATTCACCAAAACAAAATTTTGTATAGGTCTTATGAAGTATTCTAATTTTTTGAGATAGTGAATTTGTGGGGTTTTGTTAAATGTGAGCCAAAATCATCACAATTAAAAGAACCAAAGACTTAAACTACTTCAGTCTGTGTGCACTGAAATTATTTAATACACGAGTTTCACAATTTTTTTAGATGCACCTGTATATGTCTGTGCAAACTTTGGAGGTATTGATGGAAGCGATTTACTGGATTAATGCTTTGATAATCATACTGCATATTAAGTATTCTCTTCAGTTGAAAACAAATAGTAAATGCTTCACATCAAAATTTGAAAAATATATTAAGGTCATGTTTCTATTAAATGCACGTTAAAGGTGACAACTGAGCTTTCAAAGATTTTGCAGCATTATGTGAACCAATCAATACATTCTATCTGTTCTCAGTACTGTACTTCACCAATAATATGCTGAACAAGTAATTAAAACTTTATTATTTCACAATCGCACTGAGCCAAAGTGCAACCTAGGCTCAATGTGGGTTAATCATGCAGCGCTAGTCTGCTAGATTAACCGCATACACGAAAAATCACACCATGAGTGTTCACTCAATATGAGCATGCACTTTGTCTTAAACACTGTGAGTGAGTAGCCTAGTAGTGATGTTACATTCGGCACCGAGGCTTTAAAGATTGTATCAAAAAGAAGCAAATCATCTCAATGCAGCATTGTACCAGCTTCACAAAGCTTGGTTTCACCATCACTAGTGAATAAACTTCCAAAAAATAAATTCAACACCACACCACATGTGTATAAAATACTTATCATGGTGTTGGCTGAAAGAGACTAGCAGTCATGTTTTTTATAGGAGGCCTGGAGAGTCTTAACTGAAAGTTTACATGTGCCTACAGACAAAAATATAAATTGGAGATTAAAATGTGAGTAAAATTGATGTGACAGTTCGATGAGCATTTGAAATGATTGCTGATATGAACTTAAAAGCCACACTATTGTTTCACATTTTCCATTGAGAAAATTATTAACGCTTGTAGTGGGATGATCAAACAACTGCATACATTTTTGAGATTAGTTAACTAACTGATGCATCGTGAAAGGGATGTCATTTACACAATCATTCACAGAAGGTTAATTTTAAATTATATGTCATTATTTTATGAAAACCTGGGCTAAAGTTTTAAGAGACTTCTCTGACCAAGTAGTGAATGCCGGCGTCAGTATCTGTGAAAACAATGATGAGTATGAACAGAAATTATATACTCCAGGTGTTGTGTGCTGATTGGCTAGATCTATGAGTAATGAATGACATGACATTAGAGACTTCCCGGTTGAATTTGCACTAGAGCTCCCATTTATTCACCTGCTTTAGAGGAAATAACTATCCATACCAGTACTTGCTTTTCTTTTCCACACAAATCTCGCTTACCACATACAGATTTGTCATCTAGTTAAAAAAGGTGAATGAGAAGAGCTTTATATGTTTCCTCTTGACTGTGTTGTTTGCTTGAATTCATCACTTCTATTTACCCTTCTTGTGCATTGGCTTACTGTAAGCCAATCACAGTGATCTCTCTCATTGCCTGGCTCTGCTGCTGATACAACATGCTCAATCAGCCAAAAAGCCATTGATAGGGTTCTGAATATTGCTATCGTTGTAGAACACAGCGTCAAGTCTACAGATGCTCAGTGCCAGCCTTGCGTTTGTCAGTGACTGACCATCAGCTTGGTGTGTAACAGCCTTTACTTTTGGTTATTTTATTTATTGTCTTGTCATTAACTTTATTTGTGGAAAATACTGTAGAAGGGTAGAACCATTAGTTTATGAAACCTCACCTATACCATGTTTGGTATCTACAAATTCGCATTTTGATGATCTTAACGAGAGTGTATATTATATTTGGATACCCGTGCAACATATTAGTGTTCTAGGAATCTTTCATATTTTTTGCATCCACACCCAATACAGATACATATGCAAAATACCATGTTCGAAGACAAAAAGGCATAAACTTTGCCTTCAAAAAACTCACTGACCCCTGGAGGTGTTACATCCATAGAAGTTAAAAGACCACAATAGTGATCTCACGTCTCTCTTCTCCAGCGATCTTACCACCTTACCTCTTGGACATCTAATTCACCCACAACCCATGGGGGTTCCCCCCGTGCCTGCAGGCCATCAAAGTTACAGAAAGCTATGTTGCAACTTTTCACTCAGAACAGAACCCAATCACAACTGAGTCAGAAAAACATTTTTGGAGTTCAACACTCTTCAAACCCGGAAGAACTTGATCGCAATTCCAACACCACAAAACCTTCAAACCTTCAAGACTTTTATCTGAGGCTGCATCTTGACACTCGTTCAATGGCCAAGGCAATGCAAGTATTGTACATTTAACTAAACCAAACAGAGGTTTAGTATAAGCTGTAGACCCTGTTGTGAAATGGTATTGATTGTTTCTGCTCAGGTGGTTAACTGACTCACTTTCCATAGCGGCATTCTCTGGGTTCATTCATCCTCTTTAACTCCCCTTTTTATTTTATGTTTTAGTGATGTTAGTGTATGTTTGTTAGACTAGTTTTGTGTTAGTGTTTAGTTAATAAAACCTTTATGCACAAATTCCGTAAGTTTCTGATTCTGTCACTGCTTGTGGATAATGTCCCTTTAATGATACCTGATCTTGTTACATGGACTAATGAACTAGTACTGTAAGAAAGTTATTTTCTGTGGCCATGAAAATATCATTTTTTTAGAGTTGTTATGAAATTCCACTGAATGTTCACTGGGCAAACAGTTTAGTTGAGGGTAATATTAATTCTGCTACAGTTACTAGTGGCAGCTTTTATATTATAATTAATTGTAATTATTTATATACATTTCCCTTTTGAGCTTATTTGCTGCATACAAATGCAGTGTGATATCATAAAGAACTACAACAGCTTTATATCAGCTTATTTTTTGCCTGAAATTATTTTTTTTTTTTAAATCTCTGTTCTTGAATTTCCATGTTTTCTTAATATAGTATTAATATGCTATAATGTTATAATATTAATATGATTCGTTTGATCTAGTTTTGCCTGAGCCTGACTCTCATCTTGGTTTATCTATTTATCATTGCAGTATTTTATAAGGTCAGTTGATTGGAGTACTGTGTAAAAAGTATTTAGAAAAAAGTCAAAATGTCTCTGTCTGTATTTTATTCTGCTACAGGTATTGCTTGATGTTTTCAACCATATTAGGGATTTCCTGGAACCTCTTAAATTGTATTACTCCTGTGAGTCTGTGTAAGGGGGGGTCCTCATGCGTTAACTATGAATGAAACATAAATTACATTTGAGAGTTTAACACTCTATTATGGGTAGGAAAAAAGAAAGATATTTAAATAAACGATAATCTCTACCTTTTTACCTGAAAGAGCACACTTTTAGACTAAAAGCCCAAAGGAATGTAAATATAATTAAACATAGAAAGGCTTTTTACCCATTTCAAGGTTAACAAAATAATTGCAACTTACTCTCTGTACAGTGGCCAAATCTGCAAGATAACGGGGTGGAGGTGGGTGAACAAGTTGGAGGTATTTCAAGATAACAGGTGGTGGTGAGTGAGTGGTGAATGGTGAGTGGTGGTATTGCTCCCTTTTGAGCTATGACAGACAGTATGCAAGTCCTGCATACTGTCTATCATATCCCCCCACACTAGAGTAGTAGTTGTATATTGTCTCTGCTTCTGTTTTATCACGGGTGGCAACCAGCATTAAGGCTTTCGTCTTTTTTAGGCATGGTGGCCTATTACATTCTGCTCTCATTATTTTCCCACTACTCCATTATTTTGCCACCACAGATCCTCTATTGAAGTTCAAAAAGACATGCCAAGAAACTGGTCAATGTGTGATGCCTCTGCCATATCTGTGGTTGCTTTCTTCTCACAACTGCATAATGGCATGGATGAAGACTGTGGCATTCACATCAGAGCACTTGTCACAAAAAAAAGCTTCATCAGCAAAATAATTTAGTTACAGAGAGCAAAGCCTTGGCATGCATTTGGGCTTAGAAATTATGCTGTATTTTTCTATATGGCCTTACTTTCACTCCAACATGGACAACCTTATTGAACCTAATTCATGTGTTCCACAGGCATGGACCATTGACCTCTATAGCCTGGAACACACCAAGCCGATGCCGACGAACTAGCGCTGATGAAAGCCAACTGTGTTGTCGCCTCGCGTCGGGGTAAAAAGCTGCACTTGAACACACGAGAGAACTACTGCCGACTGTTAGGTAGAATGCGCGTTCTGCACCTGCGTGTAAATGAGACAACTGTCTATTTCTGCAGATATTTTTGTCTATATTCGTCATTCAAAAAGGGAAACTGACGCTGCCGGCTGAAGTTATACAAACCGTAAACAAAGCAGCGCGTGCTTACTGTTTTGAATATTAATCCTGCTAAACACTTTCTTTATTCCACTCCTCTCGTGTTAATATTAAAATATTCGCTAAGGAACAATCAGGTAAGATGACATATCATTAGAACAGCCTCTATCTGTACCGTTTTGGCTCGCTGTTTTGCTATTATTCTCGTCCACTGACTCGTTCACTTAGCTGAACAGCTAATCAGAGTTCCCTCTTTCACCGACGTTCCGACGCCGATTCAACATGTCGAATCGGCAGAAGAAAAGCAGACGAGGACCAATTTCAGCCGACGGTGCGGAACACACTGAGGAAACTTAGTCGGCCGACGCACAAAAACTGCCCGACGGCCGACCGTCAGCTTGGTGTGTTCCAGGCTTATGACTCTAGCGATGGGCAGACAGACTGCAACAGTATCATTTTCTAATGATACTGTTCTAATGCTCCAACCCTGCTAAGCACCACACAAACAATTTTGCAACCTTATGGGTTTCATGCAAAAGTGTGAATCTTCTTTCCAAGTCAAGTCACCTTTATTTATATAGCACTTTAAACAAAATACATTGCGTCAAAGCAACTGAACAACATTCATTAGGAAAACAGTGTGTCAGTAATGCAAAATGACAGTTAAAGGCAGTTCATTTTTGAATTCAGTGATGTCATCTCTGTTCAGTTTAAATAGTGTCTGTGCATTCATGTGCAATCAAGTCAACGATATCGCTGTAAATGAAGTGACCCCAACTAAGCAAGCCAGAGGCGACAGCGGCAAGGAACCAAAACTCCATCAGTGACAGAATGGAGAAAAAAACCTTGGGAGAAACCAGGCTCAGTTGGGGGGCCAGTTCTCCTCTGACCAGACGAAACAGTAGTTCAATTCCAGGCTGCAGCAAAGTCAGATTGTGCAGAAGAATCATCTGTTTCCTGTGGTCTTGTCCTGGTGGTCATCTGAGACAAGGTCTTTACAGGGGATCTGTATCTGGGGCTCTAGTTGTCCTGGTCTCCGCTGTCTTTCAGGGCAGTAGAGGTCCTTTCTAGGTGCTGATCCACCATCTGGTCTGGACACACACTGGATCCAGGTGACGGCAGTGACCCTCTGATCTGGATACAGACTGGATCTGGTGGCTACGGTGACCTTGGAATAAGAGAGAAACAGACTAATATTAGCCTAGATGCCATTCTTCTAATGATGTAGCAAGTACATCGGGTGTTATGGGAAGTGTTCCTGGTTCCGGTTTACCCAATTAATGCAACTTAAAAATCCTTTAACAGATTTGGATATTAGAAGCATATTAGTGTGTTATGTGTAAACCAGGTTAAAGAGAGGGGTCTTTAATCTAGATTTAAACTGCAAGAGTGTGTCTGCCTCCTGAACAATGTTAGGTAGGTTATTCCAGAGTTTAGGCGCCAAATAGGGAAATGATCTGCCGCCCACAGTTGATTTTGATAATCTAGGTATTATCAAATTGCCTGAGTTTTGAGAACGTAGCGGACGTAGAGGATTATAATGTGAAAGGAGCTCATTCAAATACTGAGGTGCTAAACCATTCAGGGCTTTATAAGTAATAAGCAAGGTTTTAAAATCTATACGATGTTTGATAGGGAGCCAGTGCAGTGTTCACAGAACCAGGCTAATATGGTCATACTTCCTGGTTCTAGAAAGAACTTTGGACTAGCTGTAGTTTGTTCACTAAGCGTGCAGAACAACCACCCAATAAAGCATTACAATAATCCAACCTTGAGGTCATAAATGCATGGATTAACATTTCTGCATTTGACATTGAGAGCATATGCTGTAATTTAGATATATTTTTGAGATGGAAAAATGCAGTTTTACAAATGCTAGAAACGTGGCTTTCTAAGGAAAGATTGCGATCAAATAGCACACCTAGGTTCCTAACTGATGACGAAGAATTGACAGAGCAACCATCAAGTCTTAGACAGTGTTCTAGGTTATTACAAGCAGAGTTTTTAGATCCTATAATTAAAACCAGTTTTTTTCAGAATTTAGCAGTAAGAAATTACTCGTCATCCAGTTTTTTATATCGACTATGCATTCCAGTAGTTTTTCAAATTGGTGTGTTTCACCGGGACACAAAGAAATATAGAGCTGAGTATCATCAGCAAAACAGTGAAAGCTAACACCATGTTTCCTGATGATATCTCCCAAGGGTAACATGTAAAGCATGAAGAGATACATGAACTGTCTAGTTCTTGCATTGCCTGACGAAGCCATGCAGTAATTCTAACATTTCTCTCACTACTATCTCAACTCTTCTCCTCTTCTGTTACAACATATGAATAATAGCCTCCAACATCATCATATTTTGTTGAATATCTGTGGCAAGTTACCACTAGGGCTCTTTGGGTGTTGTAAATGAGCTGTGTTTGAAATGGTTTGTGGTTACCTCCATGGGCTCAGTGACAACTGGTGTCATAGAGAAATTCCTTGGGCTGCTATTTGCTCCTTGTAGTCTGCCCCAGGCACAGAGTGTGACCACCAGATGTGGGTAGTAATGAAGTGCTTTTACTGCGTTTCATTGACTTTAGCAATTGTTTGGAGAATTTCTACTTTTAGGTGTATATTTAAAGGCGTGTACTGTAACAACAAACAGTACTTTTTCTTCATTTTGCTGGGTGACATTCCTCTCATTACTTAATTTTAATGCAACATGTAGATTATTCCAAGCGCACTGTCTCTTTTTTCAGGGGTATGAGCGATGCCCCATTCACAAATTAATCACTCTTTTGAGTAAATTCAACTCTGTTCAAGGCCTCGATCAAACAATTTGGCTAAATTCTCTGAATTAATTTGAATCACACACTGAATCATCTGAAGCAGTTTCTCATATGTACCAAATTTTAAGAACACGGGAACATAAAGAGTTTTAGTTTAACTGGCCATGAATCTACAGTAATCTGAAACCAAAGCCACTTTTCTGTCGAAAAGGCCTGGAACTATTTTATAATAGTAACAAACTACGTTTTTTTTTTTTCAGACCTGTTGGTGTCTGTGTTTCCATCGTGCCCTAAAGTACCGTTAAGATTAAGCAAATAGTTTGGTGATGTAGGACTATGTGCAGTCGCTCCTACCAGTCCAGGAGGGGGCGCTAATGTTGAACAACAATAACGTAATCATAATTGTTTTTCACCATTTCCAGTTCCCACTTGATTTCATCCTCAGCACTGCACTTGCACCGCACCACATTCAACAAGCTTGTAAAAATGGGCTGTGCCAAGTGTGCAACCGCACAGGGCCTCGCGCCTCTAGAGGGCTTCGCTACTGGCCTGCATTTTATGTTTAATTTTTATTACTGTTTTGTCCTTTGAAAAACTAAAATAGTCATAGCTGATAGGCAGTATAAGACTCTGTGTATAAGAATGAGTAAAGCTGTTTGTTGTTAGGATGACAAAAAGTTTTTAAAGTTAAACTTTTAGGCTGGCCTAGAGTCCTGTATTTCACCCTAACTTTTTTACGCCCCACGGGTGTAATAGTTCAGATGCAGGCTGAGCCTCGAGCCTGTATTAGGCTTCTCCTTATTTTTATATTTTAGACATCCATCAATAAGTGATGAAAAAAATTGCTGCACTGGGGGAAACAACACAAGACCATGCTACCACAACTATCAAGAACGGCTCGACGGTATTTATTGTCCCACCAAAGCAGCGCAGCTGAACAGTTCTGCATTCAAATGCACGCAATAGGCTTAAGCTTAACGCAAACCATTGGCAAAAGTAATGTGTCAGAGGGAAATAGGAAGGAGATATTTTAATTATTTACTAAGTGTTTTAAAAGATATTTTAATTATTTAAAAAGTGTTTTCTGAGTCTGTGTTGAATCCTGACTCGCCAACTCTTCATTAGGTGCACCATTGGAGAGAAGTGCATCTTTATGGATTATGATTATAATGAGAGAGTTTTTGATTTGTCCTGCAAAGTGGGCTTTAGCTTCCACTCTATGGACAAACTATTGGATATAGCGCATCTATCTAGGTTTAACGTTCAAACATTCTTGAACTGTTTTATATCTATAGATTTTATTTTAGGCAAGTCATGATGATTTGAGAAGGCTAAATTGATCAAACATAGACTCACTTTCTGATGCTTGGTCATTAAATTATTATTTGTTTTTTTAAATATATATTTAACAAACAAAAAATGCTCCAAACTATTTTCTAAATTGATTTAATAAAATAAACAAAACTAAATATAATCACTTTGTCATTAAATATAAAACTGAATTATTTTAATAGCTGGAACAGTAGTATAAGCTTTTTTGGGAGAAGGTGGGGGGGGGGGAGGACTCGGGCCGGTAATTCTGATAAGCTGTCAGACACGGGCCGGGCTAGGGCCTGAGTGTCTCCGGCTAGGGCCTAAATTTGAGGCCCATGCACTGCTCTAGGCTGGTCTGCCTCAGTGGTCCAACA
This sequence comes from Carassius carassius, assembly GCF_963082965.1. NCBI lineage: Eukaryota > Metazoa > Chordata > Actinopteri > Cypriniformes > Cyprinidae > Carassius > Carassius carassius. The sequence continues at coordinate 24,445,485 of NC_081764.1, read as the reverse complement.
GCGCTCGTCAATGTCAAAATGATCGAGATGCCCAGTCAAATCAAAGAATGCGGGTCTTACAGTCACTGTCACAATGCAACTAAAGTTTGTGGAAAGATGTAAGTAGTACTGAATTAGATAACTGTTATATGATATAAATGTTTAACTACCGACCGTAATAGACTGTCTACTGATGCAAACTACTCAACTTTTAATGAAATTTCGGCGTTTTGAATTGAAAATGTTTTATTCGTGTATTATGTATTATGATTCATGTAAAACATAAATGTAAAAAGAGACGTTTGCGTTTTCGACTATTAGACATGCGAATAAGAGTGAGTGTTCACATTTTAAAATAAAATATTATTTTCAAATAGTGTAAATTGATTACTACTTTATATGAGTTCAGATGCAAAAGCCTCTGTGCCGTTCAAAATTTTCTGCTAAAATGAGCATTTTTATCAGGCTTCCATGTGTAAGTTCAGTAATTTCATTTTAATGGCAGTGAATAGTTTCCTTTCTTTCCCATTAAAGTAAAATAGCTGAACATAAGCATATAGGAGCATGAGAAAATGATTATTTTAGAAGAAAATGTTGGATGAGTCATTTGCATCTGAACTCTTCATATATAACTGTCTACAAAACTATTTGAACATTCTTATTTACTTATTTAAAGGGATCATATGATGCAAATTCAAATTTACCTTTCTCTTTGGAGTGTTATAAGCTATTGGTGCATAAAGAAGATCTGTAAAGTTGCAAAGACTAAAGTCTCAAATCCAAAGAGATATTTTTTATAAAAGTTAAGACTCTGCAACACCACAACCAAAAAAGGCTCATTCAAACATGCCTCCAGATATCTATTTCACTATGTGGAAATATTTGCGTAATGCCACCCATATTTTCAAACAAAGAAAGAAGGCGTGGTTTCAGTAACCGCAGTTAGTGTTGAAGCAGCCATCTCAGGAAGATGCTGTGTATATCTATATCTTGTTATTAGTTTTAGTATTTGCTATTGAATGTTCAAAAGTAAAGTTTTGAGCGCCAGGTGTGTGTGTGTGTGTGTGTGTGTGTGTGAGAGAGAGAGAGAGAGAGAGAGAGAGAGAGGGAGAGAGAGAGAGAGGGAGAGAGAGAGAGAGAGAGAGAGAGAGAGAGAGAGAGAGAGATGGTCACACAGTGGAGTGAGCTGTCTTAACCGTCCATGGCTTGTGTACTGAAAACACATAAGAGCTTCATAACTGTGTCTGTCACACCACTGTGTTCCCCTTTCAGGCTTGAACTGATGGATAAAACTAAAGGACATTATTAACTGTCTTTACATTTATTTTGAAAGATAAAGCTTTTATGGAAAGGGCCATTACATTTCCGAAGAGTGCTTGTGGTGATTGGATGGCCAATCACAATGCAGTGGGTCAGTTGGCCAAACAGAGCAGAATGCGCTTGTCAGAAGGAGGGACTTTGTAGAAAACGACGCAGTAGATCCTTATGAGCGTGTGGCCTCACAATCAATCAGGGCTGCGTTTCCCAAAAGCTTCTTAAGCCTAAGAAGTTTGTAAAAACTTGTAAAAAAAAAAAAAAAAATATATTAAAGGGTTAATTCACCCAAAAAGGAAAATTATGTCATTAATAACTCACCCTCATGTTGTTCCAAACCCGTAAGACATCCGTTTATCTTCGGAACACAGTTTACGATATTTTAGATTTAGTCAAAGAGCTTTCTGTCCCTTCATTGAAAGTGTGTGTACGGTATACTGTCCATGTCCAGAAAGGTTATAAAAACATCTTCAAAGTAGTCCATGTGACATCAGAGGGTCAGTTAGAATTTTTTGAAGCATGGAAAATAGATTTTGGTTCAAAAAGAGCAAAAACTATGACTTTATTTAGCATTATCTTCTCTTCCGGATCTGTTGTGAGCGAGTTCTAAACACTGCAGTATAGTGATATCCGGTTCGCGAACAAATCACTCAATGTAACCGGATCTTCTTGAACCAGTTCACCAAATTGAACTGAATCATTTGAAACGGATTAAAAGCATTAATCCACAAATGACTTAAGCTGTTAACTTTTTTAATGTGGCTGAGACTCCCTCTGAGTTAAAACAAACCAATATCCCAGAGTAATTCATTTACTCAAACAGTACACTGACTGAACTGCTGTGAAGAGAGAACTGAAGATGAACACCGACCCGAGCCAAATAACGAACGAATGATTGACTCGTTCTCGAGTCAAGAACTGGTTGCATCGGTTTTCGGATCACCAGTAGTGATGGGAATTTCGGTTCTTTTCCGCGAACCGGTTCTTTCGGACGGTTCGATTCAATAAACCGGTTGAAAAAAACGGTTCAGCAGTTCTTTTACACTCGACGTAATGACGTCATTGGTGATGACGTAATGGCGTCACGTCTATCAAACATTCAAATATATAAAGTCAGTAATCAACTTTAGTCAGTTAAAAACCTCATAATCATGAAACGTTTACAATTAAGTTTTGCAACAACGCACCCAAATACGTACAGTAACAGCAATAATGTGCATACGAGGATTTAAGTCTTGAATATAAAGTAAATAAATTAGGTGTCATCAGCGCAGAAACCATGATCCTCTTACATAATCCATTGCGATGTATTTGTTATTAAATGAACTTACGTTTCACCAGATTGCCCTTCATTCAAGCCTTCGGTTTACCCGTGCTCATAACATTAGCACAGAATCAGTTCAGAATCAATCACCAAAAGAATCAGTTCAGTTCAGATGCGCAGTGAGTCAGTCGGCTTTACGCTGAATCACGCATGCACAGTATCATCAGCTCCTCGGTTCTCGAATTGGACCCGTCCGAAAGAAACGGTTTTCAGTTCAGTGTACGTACTGATGATCCGAAAACCGATGCAACCGGTTCTTGACTCGAGAAAGAGAATCGCTCTAACCGGCACATGCTGCAGTTCAGTATCATCAGCTGCTCCACTCGTGTTCATGTTCTGTTTACTACAAACTCAATTTGTGAATGTGTCATCATTAACTATAAATACAGTACAGATATTTCATAAATCATCCCTTATTCCTATTAAACACAGAGTCTTTATAGTCTTAATTATTGTCCAACTTCCCTGAAAACCCCTTTTGGCCTATACATTATCTACAATATACAGATTAGAAAAATGCATCTTAAAAAAAAAAAAAAAAAAGCAAAATAAAATATAGTTATTTTATCACACTTTCCGATGTTTAACAAAATACTTAAAAAATTACACGCATGCGCATTATCATCAGTTCATCGGTTCTCAAATAGGACGCGTCCGACAGAAACGATTCTCGGTTCACTGTACTGGTGATCCGAAAACCGATGCAACCGGTTCTTGACTCGAGAACGAGAACTGCTCCAGCAGTGGGCGTGTACGTTCGTCATCTGGCTTGGCTCGGTGTTCATCATCAGTTCGGTCTTCACAACAGTTCAGTCAGTGTACTGTTTGAGTAAATGAATTACTCCGGGATATTGGTTTATTCTGACTCAGAGGGAGTGTCAGTCACGTTATAAAAGTTAACAGCTTAAATAATTTGTGGATTAATGCTTATTGGAGATGCGAACCATTTCAAACGATTCAGTTCGATTTGGTGAACTGGTTCAACTGGTTCACTAAGAAAAAACGTTTAAATTGTACGATTCGTTTACGAATCGGACATCACTATTATTAACCCACCTGCTCACTCGCTGTGAGCCAGGGGTGCGTTCGGATTGCATAGTTTATTAAATCAATGCATAGTAACGCACCGCATTTAACGTTCAGTAATGTTAATGCCGTTTTAACGACGGGAAAAGTAATTAGTTAAATTACCCCGTTACTGAAAAAATAACGTTGTTACCTAACGCTGTTCTTTTAAACGCCGTTATTCCAAACACTGTCAATGACAAATTAATGATATTCAGGATAGGATCTATGCACCTCTTTTAGTAGCTTAGATGTAATATGGTCTAACTACATGTTGTTGGTTCTGATAATTTGACAAGTTCATAAAATGTTTCCTCTGCTATAGCAGAGAATGAATGGAATTGTTCCTCTGGGGATCTACAGGAAGGGTGACTCAAAAAATGACACAACATAGTCAGCTGCCGCCATATCACACTGCATCCCAAGACTGGTTGCCAACTCAAGCTAAGCAGCAACATAGTTGTTCTTCTGGGGATCTACGGTAAGGGTGGGTAAAAAATACCGATATAACATAGTCATCAGCAGCCATATCACCCTGCAGCCCAAGACTGGTTAAACTAAGAAAAACCTGGGACAACTAGGTTGCTACTGGAAGAAGTGTTAGTGAGGTCAGCAGGGGGTGCTCACCCTGTGGTCTGTGTGGGTCCTAATGCCCCACTGTAGTGATGGTGACACTATACTGACAAAAAGCACCCTCTTTCGGATGAGACATTAAACCGAGGTCCAGACTCTCTGTGGTCATTAAAAATCCCAGGATGTATTTCGAAAAAGAGTTGGGGTGTAACCCCGGCATCCTGGCCAAATTCGCCCACTGGCCTCTGACCATCATGGCCTCCTATCCATCCCCGTATCTGCTGATTGGCTTCTTCACTCTGTCTCCTCTCCACCAGTAAACTAGTGTGTGGTTGGCGTTCTGGCGCAATATGGCTGCCATCGCATCATCCAGATGGATGCTGCACACTGGTGGTGGTTGAGGAGATTCCTCTCTTCTATGTAAAGTGCTTTGAGTGCCGAGAAAAGCGCTATATAAATGTAAGGAATTATTATTATAGTATTGTGATGTTTTCCCCAGCAATACTATAGTCTTTTATTATACTATTTGGTAGAATAATAAAATCAATTTATTTACAGCACACTTGATGGTAATGTTGAATTTTTTTCAAAAATCTTTTAATGCACGACAAGCCGTTGATTATTCCCACTTATTCCACTGTCATTTGCCAAGTTATAGACAAGTTAAAACTAGTACTGCTCTTTGCAGTGCAATATTTGACCAAATGGGTAAAAATTTTAATCTGTTAAGTTGGCAACAAGTTTATATTGGCCTACTCCTGAACGTTTCTGTGTGAGCAGCATGATCTCCAATCTCTCTCTCTCTCTCTGTGTGCAAATGATGTGTGTTCGTTTGTGTGTGTCAATTAAAGTGCCACATTAATATAGAATGGTGACTTGGAACTAAACGGTTTTAATGCATACCTGCCAGCCAATGTGAATCAAGAATTCAGACAGACCATGAAATAAATGAGAGTAAAATTAATTTAATTAAGGTGGACTAGACTGGACTGTAATACATATAGTTGAGTTTTATGACAGGTTTTCATGGAAGTGTTGGTTAGTTTATCTGCTTGACAATCCCATTTTGCACTGCAGCAGTAAAATTGAAGTAAGATAAACTGAGAAATGTTTCTTATTAGTTAAAATAGGTAATAAATTGTAATATAGCACAGAATATTGCAGTATATTTAAAATCACAATAATATTGTATCGTGACACAAGTATTGTGATAATATATTGTGGGGCCTCTAGTGACTGCTTGATGCAATACTGTAGCAGATGGCTGCATGGTTAGAATTTTATCTCTAATAATATCAATCTTGGAAATAAATAAGTTCATGAAGTCATTACTGCTGTACTTGTTCATAAAATCATTAATGCTGTGCTTTTGAGAAATGTATGTGCCTGTTGATGCTTTATTTTTTGTTAATTTATCCACTGTATTGAATACATACCTTTTATGTTTGTTTTCTTCTAAAAGTAAGCAGATCTAGCATTTTTTAGAGCTTTTCTCAAAGTAGAAGTACTCCCTTCAAGGCGTGAATGTAGGGGTGTGTCAATTCTTTTTTGGTTGGAAGAGCCGGGGTAGGGGGAAGGGCTGGACAGCCCTTCAAATTAAGATTATTTTGGACCCCACTTCAAATGGAGTGGTATGAGAATTATCTCAGCACAAACCTGCTATGGCAGCGACATGGCTGCACTAGCAAACAAGGAGACCCATACATTTAAGTACTTTTTGGCATTAATAAAGATATAAATGAAAAATTAAAGGTCATGTTATTCAAAGAAACTGCTGTTGGGTGGTGTTGGCGCAGTGGATAAGACACATGCCTTTGGTGTGAGAGACCCGAGTTCGAATCCACTGTGAGACACCAATGTGTCCCTGAGCAAGACACTTAACCCCTAGTTGCTCCAGAGGTGTGCGATAAAGAAAATATAGCAATTGTAAGTCGCTTTGGATAAAAGTGTCAGCTAAAATGAATAAATGTAGAAACATTTGCAATAAATTGTAATACATTGGGGGAAGCCATGTCCTAATGTTTAGTGAGTCTGACCTGTAACACAAAGGTCACAAGTTTGAGTCTTTGGTACTGGCAGGGATTGTAGGTAGGGGCAGCGAATTACCAGCGCTCTCTTCCACCCTTAATATCACAACTGAAGTGAGACCCTTGAGTAAGTCACCAAATACCCAACTGCTCCACATGCGCTACAACAAAATGGCTTCCCACTGCTCCAGGTGTGTTTTCACTATGTGTGTGTGTGTGTGTTCACAACTCACTGCTGTGTGTTTGCACTTGATGGGTTAAATGCAGAGCACATATTATGGGGCACCATACTTGGCTACACGTCACTTTGACTTTAAAGTTTTCTAACTTTAACCATTTACTGAATGATAGCCCCACAACATATTTTCATGTCTGATACCTGGTGACTTGACAGCATACCATGTCAGCATCTTGGAACCTTGGAAGATTGTGATAAACATTAGCATATCTCCTTTGTTGTGTGATGACGTGTAACAGTGTAATGGTGGTGTCCCATTTCTTAGGGGAATATTTTCACCCCTACCCCTTTTTGTTTTTTATCAATTTGTTTCAAGGGCCAAGTGGAAAGGTTTGGTGTATATAATAGAATTGTGATTGGACCTAAGTGTAGCGGTGCAGACAGATTAAGTTTTTACCTTGCATGCTCCTTACAGTAGGCTGCTCCCTAGGAGCTTCTGAGGTAAGTATTGTCTGAGGTGCCAGCAGGTAGTCCAACATGGCAAGATGTGTAGAGTCAAGTCAAGTCAAGTCACCTTTATTTATATAGTGCTTTTAACAGAGTTGTAGATTGTAACAAAGCAACTGAACAGCATTAAATAGGAAAATAGTGTGTCGATAAAGCAAAAAGGTAGTTCATCATTTAATTCAACAATGTCATCATCCAGCTAAGTTCAGTTTAAATAGTATCTGGGCAATCAATTCAACGAAATCACTGGTAATTAAGTATCCCCAACTAAGCAAGCCAGAGGCAACAGCGGCAAGGAACCAAAACTCCAGGAAAAAAATCTTGGAAGAAACCACTGTAGTGATTCCATATCTCATCAGTTGCATGGTCAGAGAACTTGACATACTACTGGGACATATCAGAATGTATGTGAATTCCTTAGTACTCAACTCCAGGTCTAGGTCTATAGAGTCAGTTTAGTGCTTAGCTTACTATGTCTGTGTTTGATCTTCACAGCTTAGTGAAGCAGGAATTTGGTCAGCGTAGTGGATATTAATGTTCCTATAGTATCAACATCATGCCAGTATGTCTGCCTCAGACAATAAAAGTTGATGATGTAATGTAGGCACCTATTTATATACACTGGTGCTCCATGTGATGTCATTAGGACCCCCATCTGCAAATATAAATTCTCCAGGTTGTATTACAATCCATAAATGTCAGGTGAATTTAAGACATTGCCTAAAGTTATGAGTGTATGAAAACATAAGTGTTTGTTAGTCTTGTTATGGACTGGCCACCTGATGATGACTGATGATGAACTGGCTCCAGCATTCTTCGTCCCTCATATCGTTTGCTTGGTACTAGTCTCCTTTGTCATATTCTCCAATAGTGTGTAAGAAACTGACTCAAAATTCCAAGCATTAAGCATTATTTGGTAAGTACCAAAAATTTTAAAAACACATTTTCACATTCTAAAAGCTGTAGTAGAGTCCAAGTGAGATTCTTGACTTGGCAGGTTGTTCGAGATTGATGAAGTGCTCTCTACAATAGTTGTGCAGTATAATTGTATGCATAGAGTAAAATTTGCAATAAAGTGTATTTTAACAAAAAAAGGATTAATTAAGAGAGCTGAGTAAGCTAAATATAAACAATATGCCAAAAGGCAACAGAAACAGGAAGTGATTCTACTTTCTCGTAGCTTGATGTAGATGTTGTAGCCAGGATTTTCAAAGAAAATGTTTGGAATTTTCAAGGAATTTTGAATAATACATTGTGCCTTTTCCATGCATTTACAATAAATTCATTACATTTTAAAGATAATTTAAAATCTCTGTAACACAAGTATAGTTTATTTTAATAATATACCTTGCTGTGTTACACCAAATAAAATTAACTTTAACTAACTATTAACTTCCATATGCATATTGAAACTGAAACTTCATTTGCACAGTATTGATGAGTGAATATCAACTGTATTGACGGCAAAATAGACTATGTTTGACAGGTGCAATATGCCAGTGTGTCACCGGCCTAAGGTTTTCAAAAGGCATCACGCGAGTGTGAACATCACTACAACTAGGAAAAAAACGATTGTAATTCAAACGCAGCTCCTGTCGGCATTTAAACAGACCTTTGCTCTTAATTCCGATCGGTCCAACGAAATAACGAAATCTGAGCAGGTCTAAAAACTGAAACTGTTGATGCTGCATTTTACACTTTGGAAAAGTTATATATATTTTTTTTTAAATATGAGCAGGCCTACAAGCTGGGATTGATAATGCTGCACTGTAATCATAGTTATTTATTTATATTTTTCATTATATTTTATTATATGATATTGGTTTGAGACAGAGTATTTTATTTAGTGGAGAACTTTGCAGCAGTATTTTATTTCTTATTCTAAAAAGTATTTTAAAAAAGTGTAAACAAATTGTTAAAAAAAGTTATATAGTAAATATAGTAATAAACAACCTGCAATAAAAACTTGAAGAACAGTCTGGCTGCTTTTTCTTCTGTTATGGGCATATTCAAGCCGCGCGCTTCAGTTTGAATCTGAATAGAGCGTTCAGCGCGGGGGCGTGGTCACATTAGATATAATGAAGGGAGACATGAAAAACAGACATCGTGTTGTTTTCATATGGATTACTTTATCACAGAATATCTGTTTTCGGCGGCACCTGTTTAGTTTAAAAATAGACATGTCAAGCTTTCTATAGATATCTCTCTCATGTATTTTCGTTGAGTATTCACGGAGTTACAGTTCATTTAAATGGCGTGTTTGTAAAAGAAGATCAGCGCAGACAAAGGCTGCAGACAGCGCACCTTGTTTGTTATCTTTATTTTATAAGTGCACAAAGTTTTGTTGTTATTGTGTATGTATTCAAAAAAAAGTAGACCCTTTACAGATTCGATTGATGTATTGCTCTTATCTGTACGATTAAAACTGAAAGTGTAATTTAAGTTCTTTTCGGGGTTATCAGGAGAAAATGACTCAAAACGCGTATCCGCGTTAATCGACTCAAGAGGGTTAATGTTTGCATTTCTTTCCCTTACTGTACCGAAAATGAACCGAACCGTGACTTTAAAACCGAGGTACGTACCGAACCGTGATTTTTGCGTACCGTTACACCCCTAATAAACACAGATACACACATACACATATATACATAATTACAATTATAAAACATGCTGCAAACAAGCTGGTTAAACATACACACATTATTAATAAATAGATGAGAATGTGACTGGGCAATTATGTAGACATGAAATCTGAAGTAATTTCCGATCTGTTCCTGTGCAGGCAGTCTTGCATTGATGTATTCATCTTAATGACATCAGATAGAAGTAGAAACAGTGGAGCCTCCAGGAAAATTTCAAGGGACTGGCCTGAGGGTCACAAAAATCCTAGGTTGGCACACTAAAACGTAACCTGCATTTCAAGGATATATTTCTACTTGATCTATCCCATAACAATTACTTCCACTGATGCAATCTGTCAGTTTAATTTAGATATTACTGACATTAAAAAAGTTACATTCAATTATATTTTTAACTTGCATAAAACAAATTAATTTATCAAATAATACATAGAGCACATTTAGCTAAGAAAGGTAAAATATTTTATTAATTTAAGATCATTTCATTGTAGAGCTGTGAAATTCATCTGTGTGAAGAACAGGTCCACAGTTTAAGCAATTATTTATAGAAAAGCTTCCTCTCTGCTATGCCTGTTTAATTTATAGTACACCCACAAATTTTCCATTCATGTGGAAACAAATCACACTTATTGCCATATAAGGAAATAGGAGGAGTAAAAACTGCATAAACTTAAATGTCCCTCCCCTGCATTGTTGCTGTGCCAAATTTGAATATGCAGAAAATACAATGAGAACTAAAGGTAAATAAATATGGAGGGTAGGACATGGTACGTCAGCAAAGCTCCTTGATTATTACGCAGAAATGAGAGTATAGTTCTTAGGCATATCATCCTAGAAAATCGCAACTTTTCATTTTCCTTCAGTCTTTGTACATGATGTAACTACAGAAGAGTCAAGTTTTAAATAGGAAAAATATAAAAACTTTTCAACAATTATTCTATACGAATTAGTGGTTTTAGTTGAGACTTTTATTCACATCCATTTGACGCACACACACACACACATCAGAATTGCTAAACCAAAGCTCAGAAATAATCAGAGGTGGGTAGTAACGAGTTACATTTACTTTGTTACATTTACTTGAGTAATTTTTTGGGGTAACTAATACTTTTCGGAGTATATTTAAAGATGGGTACTTTATACTCTTACTTGAGTAAATTGTGGGGGGGAAATCTGTACTTTTACTTCGTTACTGTGGGCGACGCTCCTCTCGTTACTTTATCTTAATGCAATAAATGTTATAAATGCTTCAGTTTATTCCAAACGCGGCGTCTACTTTTCTCTGGGCAATGAGCGATGCCCATTCGCGAATGATTCATTCTTTTGATTCAATTCTGTTCAAAGGCTTGATAAAACCAATTGGCAAACGAGTGAATTGGTTCATGAATCAGTTTGAATGAGTCGTTCAGTTCCCTGCCGCACGCGCTGAGCATCTGAAGCGGTTCACTCGGAGTTGTAAGGTTTAACATCAGGAGCGTTGAAAACGTGGCTATGGAACTGCACTGAATAGAAAGCTAATCTGCAAAGGCTATTATTTGCTAGCGATGGAGATCCTTATTAGATGAACACCGCGTGTGCTGTCTACTGTTTAACAGGTAATAACTTGGGCTACATTCGATTACAGTACACGATACCACTGTGACATTAGTTTGTTGTACGTGTGTGGCTTATAACAGAGGGGAGTCAAGTTGAATGCAGCTTCTAAAAGACAAAAAATAGCCGATTAAGATTTTATTAATTTTAATACAATCACACCGGTGCGAGTACGTTCAGCAAGTCATATCATCAGCTGCTAAATTCAGATCTGTGATCGCTTGCTGGCGCTGAGCCAGAGACAGACGCATTTTTACAGCACTGCGCATTATAACCAATCACACATGATTCTTTTGAGCTTATTAAAGCATTGGCCAATCAGAGGTGTTCCGATGAGTCATCGCTAAAATGCCGGTGCTTCCTTCACTCGCTCGCTGACTGAATACCTATCTCTGGCGAATTATCTCGTCAGAAACAACAAAGTGCAGATGTGTGTACGAATCTTTAATTAAGATATTGATTTCACAGTGTTAACAGTTTCAGTGATTTTAATGTGAGTTTCTGAGAGTGATTGAAATCTAGACTGTCAGTGAAAATGATCTTTAATAATGTAAATGTTATTTGCTCTCTTTCTGAACAATGAAAGATTAGTAGCAATATTTATATCACATTAACTTTCAATGTTAAATTCACATTTAATATAAAGTCGTATTAAAAATATGTTATGGCATGACACCTATATCTGTTACTTAAGTAAACAGACAAGGTTTTATAATAAATTACATAAATTGGAGTAAAGGCTGATGAATTATATACATTTATACACGCACACATACATTACATACATTTTATCTATATATCTAAATAAAAATAGGCTCAGTATATATGTCCCAAAGTAACTAGTAACTAACTACTTGAGTAGATTTTTTATCCGATACTCTTTTACTCTTACTCAAGTAACTATTCAAGACTAGTACTTTTACTTGAGTAAATATTTCTAGAAGTACTTTTACTTTTACTTGAGTACAGTTTTTGGGTACTCTACCCACCTCTGGAAATAATTGCCTTATGCTTGAGAACCAATCATATTTTGTCGCATGTGTTACACAAGCACATATGAGCTTCCACAAAAGCCATTGAGGTTTGTTTTCAACAATCTGATGAGCTTGTTTAATTTAGTTACATAAGTAAATAAATCTTTGGAAAAATTATTTATGATGCACTTCAAATGATACGATGTGGAAATGCTTGTGGAAAAGTACAGTTAGCCTATTACAATTAATGTAACGTATTTAAAATGTATTTGAATTGTAATTGAATTGTAATTTAAAATTGTATTAAAAACATCCTAGTATTCTTACAAACAAGTAAAAGTGAACAATATATTGATTTTAAGTATGTTTATTAAGGCATAGTTGACAAATTTATATTTATAATAGATTAGCTATAAATTAGTTTAATTTAAGAATGCATTTGCTTATTTTAAAGCTATAGGGGCAGAATGTTTAAATTAAGCCAGGGAGTTAATCATGGTTTTAAAAATGAATTTCTGAAACACAGATTAAGAACAGATTACTAACTCCTTGACTATGGAGTCCTGAACTAAAATGAACAGGATTAATATAAAGAAGAAGTAAATCTGCTTACAGTATCTGCTTACAGTAAATTGTCTGTGTCTGTACTGTCTTAATGCAATGTGAGGAAGACAGTTTGAGCGACCAAAGACTCTCCAAGGTTCACAGTTGGATAATTGCAGAAAATAGTTGAGTCTTTGGGTCAGAAAGGCTTATAATGTGCCATGATTGGGTCGTCCAACAGAACAATGATCCAAAAGCACCATCAAAATCAACACGGAAATGGGTCATAAGCACAAGAGGAAGGTTTTGCCATGGTCATCCCAGTTCCCTGACCTGAACCGTATAGACAACTGAAGTGGAGAGGGTATCAACATGGATCTGGAAATCTGAAGGGTCTGGAGTGATTCTATATGAAGGATTGGTCTCTAATCTCTTGTCAGGTGTTCTCCAAACTCATTATATCAGGCATTTTAGCCGAGAATTATAGCTGTTAAATTAGCAAAAGGAAGTTGCAATGAGTATTCGAGAAAAACATTTAGTTCACAATGAGATTTCATTTCTCTACCATTTTACTTCAATGAAAGGTTATAGGTTTGGGATTTTTTTATATATATATAAAGACTAGAAACACAACATTAATCTGAAGTTAAACCTGTTTCCTGGTAGGTTTAATTTAAGCGTCAGTTTAATAGCTCTAGTCTTCCTCCAGAAAATCAGCCTATTAAATTCAGATCTAGACTATAACACTATTTAAAGCCATGACATAGAAAGCAGATTTCTGTTAATCTGGTTTAAATGGCCATTTTAGTCTAGGATTTAATATCTGTGAGTTAATAAATATAGTTTATAAAATATATTAAAATGTTAAAAATGTTTTTTCAAGATATCTACCTTTTGAAAAGAAAGCTGAAGCACATGTTCATTACATAAAAAGTTAAAATATATAGCAGTATGTCAATATCTAGTTATAAATAAGATACAATAATTTAATTTACATTTAAATAAGATACATAATTTAAACTCACTAAAAGCTGTATCATTTTACTACATTCTTATAAAAAGTAAACATAAAATATTCTATAAGTAAGAGTAAAATAAGTAGGGATGCATAAATCGGAACTGGACGATTTTCATTTTTGGTCTTTTTTTGGCCGATTTTTCCCGAAGTGCACCCGCATGCACAGACTACATTGTAATCATTCGCTATCATGTCATTTGTGTTTAAGTATTTCGAAATCTGTGCGCAGGACACGAGCAGCCGTTCAGCACTGGAAGTGCCGAGCTACATGTCTGAGGTACAGATAGCAGGAAGCGATCAGCCGTTGTTGTACTGGCGCAAAAATAAGAGCCCCTTTCCTATGGGATTAAAATCCTGCTGATGATTCAAAACTGAAAATAAAGTTCTGAAAGGTTGAAACTAAGTGTTCGAAAACTCAAAATATTACAAAAAAAATTTTTGCTAGATCGAAAAATAAGATTTGCAAGCTTGCAAAATGTAAAAAAAGAAAAATATCTCTGCAAACATCATGTTTTTGAGATTTCCTTCTTCAGAACTGCAACATTTTTTTTACGATGTTGCACAAAGAATTTTTCAGATTATCAAATTTGTCAGTGTTCTCCCACTGTATTAGTTTGTTTTCCAGGTTTGAAACCTTGTAAATGGTGATCTGAAAACTGGTGTGCGAATGTGTGAAAAAAAGTTTTGAAACTGAAAACAGAGTTTTGCAGGCTTGCAAAGTGGTAAAAAAAATTAAATCTCTGCAAACATAATTTTGTTTTTGAGTTTTCCTTCTTCAGAAGTGCAACACTCTTTTTGACGGTGTTGTGAAATAATTTTTTCAGAGTTTCGAATTTGTCAGTGTTCTCCCAGTGTATAGTTTGTTTTCAAGATTTGAAACCTTGTAAATAGTGATCTGAAAACTGGTGTGCGAATAGGTGAAAAAAAGTTTTGAAACTTTGAAAACTGAGGTTCGAAAGGGCGAAACTTATTACATTAGCACTCCTATTGCAGACTATTTTTTTCAGAGCCGAGTTTACAACTGTCACGGCTTACGCTGCTGGAAGGAACAGGAAGCTGAGGGATAAATGAAACAAGGATTTATTAAATCAAACATAAAAAAGGTAAGTAGTAAATAACAGGTGGCAAGTGGCAAGTAACAGGTAACAAGTTGACAAGCAGACAAGTAACGAGTAGACGAGTTGACAAGTAACAAGTAGACTAGTTGACGAGTAGACCCGACAAAACAGAACAGAAAGGACAAGGCTTTTATACAAAGGATAATGGGGAAACACAGGTGGATGGCATGACTAAATTAACAGGGACATGGAACACATGCGGAAATGACTAGACACACCTGGGAACTAATCAAACCACACACGGAAGACAGAAACTGGGTCACAGGGGCAAAAACACACAAAATGAGTCCAGGTGTGTGACAGTACTCCCCCCTCCCGGTAGGTGCGTCCTCGCACCGTAGAAACAACAAAGGGAGGCGTGGGTGGGAAATTGGGAGGAGGTTCCGGTGGAGGACAGCCTCCCAGGAGGGGGCCAGCAGACAGGGACCACAGAGGAAGGAGCCAGGGAGGAGATGACGGAGGGAGGAGCCAGGGAGGAGACAGGAAGGATCTGAAGCAGGAGGTACCCAGCAGGACCCAGGCCACAGCCATAACGGCCCAAGGTGGGGCCGACGGTGGAAGGAGCCATGGATGAGGAATGGTCACCGACTCCAGGGACTCGACCCACGGCAACGGAGCAAGTGGAGGAGGAGCCCGAGGCGGAGAGCCGAAGAGCCAGGGTGACGGGGAGGAGCCGGAGGTCCTAGGCGGAACTGATGGCTCTGGTGACTGACGCGGCGATGTGGATCCGGAAGGCCGCAGTGAGGCCAGAGTGACCGAGGACTGAGGTGTAGCCGAGGGGATGAAGGAGCCTGACGGAGCCGGAGGGACGGAGGGATGAGGCGAAGCCGGAGGAGTGGAGTCCCGAGGCATAGGATGGACGACGCCAGACCAAGGCGGAGCCGGAGGGACGAGGGAGCCAGGCAGAGCCTGCGGACTGCCGGGCCACGGCGGAGAGGAAGGAGCTAGGAGCCATGGTGGAGCCGACGAGTCAACGGGCCGAGGCGGAGTCCAGGCCTCAGAGGCTGGAGGCGGAGGTGAGGGAGACGCCGACCAAGGCGTCGCTGGAGGATGGCAGTCCCGCTGAGCTCGCACCACAATGATGGTAGGCTGAGGGCGAGCAGAGGGGCAGCCAGACGACAGCGGAGGAGGGGGCAGGAGTGGGTGGGAGGGTGGGAATTTTGGAGGAGCAGGCATTGGAGTAAGCTCTGGGGCTGGAGCCCTTCCTGGGCTTAACGGAGGATCAGGAGCCCGTCCTGGGCTTAACGGAGGATCAGGAGCCCGTCCTGGGCTTAACGGGGGTTCAGGAGCCCGTCCTGGGCTTAACGGGGGTTCAGGAGCCCGTCCTGGGCTTAACGGGGGTTCAGGAGCCCGTCCTGGGCTTAACGGGGGATCAGGAGCCCGTCCTGGGCTTAACAGAGGATCAGGAGCCCGTCCTGGGCTTAACAGAGGATCAGGAGCCCGTCCTGGGCTTAACGGGGGAACAGGAGCCCGTCCTGGGCTTAACGGGGAATCAGGAGCCCGTCCTGGGCTTAACGGAGGATCAGGAGCCCGTCCTTGGCTTAACGGAGGATCAGGAGCCCGTCCTGGGCTTACAGGAGGATCAGGAGCCCGTCCTGGGCTTAAAGGAGGATCAGGAGCCCGTCCTGGGCTTAAAGGAGGATCAGGAGCCCGTCCTGGGCTTAACGGGGGAACAGGAGCCCGTCCTGGGCTTAACGGGGGAACAGGAGCCCGTCCTGGGCTTAACGGGGGAACAGGAGCCCGTCCTGGGCTTAACGGGGGAACAGGAGCCCGTCCTGGGCTTAACGGGGGAACAGGAGCCCGTCCTGGGCTTAACGGGGGAACAGGAGCCCGTCCTGGGCTTAACGAGGATCAGGAGCCCGTCCTGGGCTTACAGGAGGATCAGGAGCCCGCCCTGGGCTTAACGGAGGATCAGGAGCCCGTCCTGGGCTTAACGGAGGATCAGGAGCCCGTCCTTGGCTTAAAGGAGGATCAGGAGCCCGTCCTGGGCTTAACGGGGGAACAGGAGCCCGTCCTGGGCTTAACGGGGAATCAGGAGCCCGTCCTGGGCTTAACAGAGGATCAGGAGCCCGTCCTGGGCTTACAGGAGGATCAGGAGCCCGTCCTGGGCTTAACGGAAGATCAGGAGCCCGTCCTGGGCTTAACGGAGGATCAGGAGCCCGTCCTGGGCTTAACGGGGGAACAGGAGCCCGTCCTGGGCTTAACGGGGGATCAGGAGCCCGTCCTGGGCTTAACGGGGGATCAGGAGCCCGTCCTGGGCTTAACGGGGGATCAGGAGCCCGTCCTGGGCTTAACGGGGAATCAGGAGCCCGTCCTGGGCTTACAGGAGGATCAGGAGCCCGTCCTGGGCTTAACGGAAGATCAGGAGCCCGTCCTGGGCTTAACGGAGGATCAGGAGCCCGTCCTGGGCTTAACGGGGGAACAGGAGCCCGTCCTGGGCTTAACGGGGGAACAGGAGCCCATCCTGGGCTTAACGGGGGATCAGGAGCCCGTCCTGGGCTTAACGGGGGATCAGGAGCCCGTCCTGGGCTTAAAGGAGGATCAGTAGCCCTTCCTGGGCTTAACGGGGGTTCAGGAGCCCGTCCTGGGCTTAACGGGGGTTCAGGAGCCCGTCCTGGGCTTAACGGGGGTTCAGGAGCCCGTCCTGGGCTTAACGGGGGAACAGGAGCCCGTCCTGGGCTTAACGGGGGAACAGGAGCCCGTCCTGGGCTTAACGGGGGAACAGGAGCCCGTCCTGGGCTTAACGGGGGAACAGGAGCCCGTCCTAGGCTTACAGGAGGATCTGGCATAGGTGAATTGGAAACCCCCTCATTTTGACCCATTTGGCGCTCCACATTTTGCTCCCTCGTGGTGGGCAGTGTCGCCGGTTCTCGCACCTGGTCTGACGGGTTGCTCTCTGGCTCTCCGTCATCGGTGGGCTCGGGCTTAAGCCTCGTACCGTGGGGAGATTGTAGGCTGGGCTCTGGGTCCAGAGTGGACCTGGCGAGATCCTCCATTGGGCCGACCGTGAGAGGTGACCCATTTCTCACCAGATTCCACTCTATAAATGCGGCGAAATCCTCCCGAGGACCATCTTCGGGCGACAACGCCCGTGCGCGTGGTCCGGGTAGCTGGTGGCATTAGCTATCCAGAGAAACCGTCTGGTATGGTCCTCGAGAGACAGTCCCTCCTGCTCCAGCAGGAGGAGGAGGTATTCGGGGCGATAGAGGGGATCCATGACACACTGCGGAAAGAAAAAGACTGTGAAAAAACGGAAAACAAAACGGAGGGAAAACACGTAATTTTTTTAACTTTTTAGGTCGGGTCTTCTGTCACGGCTTACGCTGCTGGAAGGAACACGAAGCCGAGGGATAAACGAAACAAGGATTTATTAAATCAAACATAAACAAGGTAAGTAGTAAATAACAGGTGGCAAGTGGCAAGTGGCAAGTAACAGGTAACAAGTTGACAAGCAGACAAGTAACGAGTAGACGAGTTGACTAGTTGACGAGTAGACCCGACAAAACAGAACAGAAAGGACAAGGCTTTTATACAAAGGATAATGGGGAAACACAGGTGGATGGCATGACTAAATTAACAGGGACATGGAACACATGCGGAAATGACTAGACACACCTGGGAACTAATCAAACCACACACGGAAGACAGAAACTGGGTCACAGGGGCAAAAACACACAAAATGAGTCCAGGTGTGTGACAACAACACCCACTTTGCGGAGATACGCCCATACAGTTGCGATCTTGCGACTGATTTGTGGCAGCATTGTCACACAGCTCTGCTCTGAAACTCTGAAACTTAGACTGAGCGAAAATGAAGCTTCGCAACCTCGCAACTTGAAAAAAAAATCCTAGAGGGAGGGCCTTCTTCTCTTGCCCAATGCTTTGCTGTCTGCTGACGTACAGTCCAATCACAAGTCGTATTTACTAGAAAGGTGGGATTGACCGACCGCTCCGCCAATGACAAAATCGTACAGGATACGCAAAATAAACGGTCCTAAAATTTTAGGATTGAATGGATTTAAATGAATTTCATTCATCCAATTAAAACATTTTAGGGTAATGATTCACATCTATATTTTTTTACTTGAGACAATAGTTATTTATTTTTCATAGGCTCAAGTAAAAAAATATAGATGTGAATCATTACCCTAATTTTTTTTTTTTAATTGGATGAATTAAACACTTTGGATCTTTGTTTTATTCGCACAAACATTATTTGATTTTAACATTTTGGAATAATGTATTTATATATTATACTTTTATTTAGTCTCACTGGTAAAGACCTTTTTTTATTTAAAACCAAATAAATAAACTAAAACAAATACTGAATGCTGATTAAGAGACATCTTATTGAATGTGTGTTGATTGTGTTGTTTGGACTGTAGAACTATGCAGTTGTTGCATTTAATTTCACATGGTTACAGTTAATCTTTTAATTTAAGGCCAGTTCTATGTAGTTTCAACCCAATTCAAAAACAAAAGCTAAATGCTGATGTCTGTACCATCAATGTTTGTATTGAATGTAGTCTACTTACTGTGCAGTTACTGCCGTTAATTTCAGATGGTTATGGTTATTGTTTTCAATAGCCAAAAGTCAGTTTGGCCTATTAAATACCAAATAAACATCTTGTTTATGCACACTTTCCTTCTTTCTTGTTTGTTGCTTAAAGATAAAAAAAAATCGGACATCGGTATCGGAATCGGCCAGTTTGCTTGTAAAAAATTGGTATCGGAATCGGCCATGAAAAATCATGATCGTGCATCCCTAAAAATAAGTATGTTTTCTGTAAATATACTAAAATGACACAAAAGTATGCTTGTATTTTAGCTTATTTCTAGCTAACAAAGCATATATGTATTACCAAAGTACTTGTATAATATATATAAAAATGCAATTCAATACATTTTTAATGCATTTCAAGTAAGTATGTTAGGAGTATAATTGTATTATAAATATAGTAACTGATTTTGAATTTCAAGTACATTTTTAATTCATAGTACATTTAAGAGTACCTATTTTTCATCTGGGTTTGTGTAACTAGAGTCCATATATTTTACAAATATACACTGACCACTGTTTCTTTTTTAAATTTATTTATGCTTTTATTAAACTTTTTGTTATACAATCCTTTGTCTCAGTCTCTCAACCTTTCTCTTTTGGCAGCTGTGTGCCTGGTGCTGGGCTGTTTGATTTTCCCAGATGGCTGGGATGCAGAGGTCATCCGAGATATGTGCGGAGAGGAGACAGGAAAGTACACACTGGGCAACTGTTCAGTGCGCTGGACTTACATACTGGCCATCATCGGCATCCTAGATGCTCTCATCCTGTCCTTTCTTGCATTTGTCCTCGGAAACCGCCAGAACGACTTTATACATGATGAAATCAAGGCTGAAAATAAAGGTGAGAGGTGGCCTACAGATTTTTAATCAATTAATTCATCAATTTTAATCAATTATTATTGTTTGATGTGGCAAAACAGTCACAGTTTTGCTGTGGATTTTTTGGACAGCTTCAAGGTGCCATCATTTTGTTAGCTCCGCTTTGGTGACTCGTATGATTTGTAAGGAAGCTTGAGTGACTGGGGATATTTACACTTGGCCATCATAACTATTCATTTAGGAACAAACCAAGTGTAAGTGCCTTCCAAGGCACATTCAAGAAGCAATGCATTCCATTCTTCAGGAGTTGGTTTAGGATTATTTCAGATGCAAATCTTTCAAATGTAAAAGCATCTGCTTTTTCATGTAACATATGCAAGCTTTACTCCTTCCAACTGGGAGTATGTCAGCATATGGAAGATTGGTAACCCTATAATCCACACATGAGTAAGCAATGATGGGTGAGACGCATGCAGCAACCGCAAATCTCAAACATTAATTGCCATATGGACAGAAGAGAGTGGTTTTAATACAACAGAGTGAACTAAGTTTTAGCTGCAATGCAGGAAGGCTTTAACAAATTTATGTTTGATTTGTGGACACACATTTATCTAGCCAAACATTAATAGAACAAGCTCAATTGGATAGCATTCCAAACAATCAAAAATGCAAGAAGTGGCCAGGTATAAATACCACTCTGATGAGTGCATGCAGAGGTATACACCATATGTTTATAAATATTTGATTATTTGATCTTAAATCAGACTTTTTGACAGTATTTCCTTATTTTCCTCATCATGTGAGTGCTTTTGCTACAATTAATAACTGGCAAGAAAAAGAGAGAGAGAAAATCTGAAGAAAAATCACCCCCAATTTCTTTATAGATTGACAAATCAACTGGGGAAATTAATTACACGATTACATGTCAGATTCCAGCAAGATAACAGGATCTGCTGCTCTCTCCCCAGCAACTTGATTCCTGATTCTTTTGGAAACAAGGTACATAAGTGATGATGACAGAAAGACAAAAAATGTGAAAGCTTGTGTGCACATCATCTGTGATATCTTGGGCATAAGTTCTGAAAAATCGATACACACCTTTTGGTAGGTTGCCAAACCTCCCTTACCTTCCTTGTGTCATCTCTGCCTGAAATCTATTCTACTGTACGCCACCATCTCATTTGACCCCCAAAATCTTTCATTAAATCTTATTCATTAAAGTAATGATTTGACATGTCCCACTATATGCATTCTGTAGATCTAATGTAGAAAGACCTACAGTGCTTTAAGAACAAAACCACCAGCACTTGCATAAAAACTAACAAATAAAACATCAAAACAATACAAAGCACAATGACAGATAGGCCTACTTGGACCGCACATTATCACGAATAAACAGGTTGGTTGTTGGCACAGTTAGCATGAGAAGCAGGACATCAAAATCAAGAACACAGAACCTAGACAAAAATAGCTACAAGCAATGATACATCGATAAATACCTATAGATTTCCATTGTCTTTACAGTCTTTTTTTAAAGGCTTTGGGGAGAAAATCCAGTATTAAAACTGCTAAATACACAAAACACTCCTTACTAAACAATCGCTTCTATTCTGTCTTCACAGATTTGGCAGGATCCAGGGTAAGTCGTTCAGCTGCTGTGACTTTTGTGCTTGTGTGGTCATGTAAAGTTGTTGTGGTACAAACATTAGTCTTGTAGTTTCTCCCTGACTATATGTACTTTCCGTTGTCATGGTTAGCAATTAGCTTACTTTATAAAATCCCCATTTTTGCAGACATATACTTATTTATGAATGTCATTCATGGGTAGACATTATAAACACAAAGGATAAAAAGTAATTTAATATCCAACGCAGGTAAAACACTGCATGAAAAAGTGCATGTTTCAAAAGCTATGTTGGATGTTTCTATACAATAATTGATTAGACAGAGGCATTCAAAAAATATTCTATGTGCAGTGTTAACAACTCCATTGCCATATTTGGTACATCTGATTGTTGGTATTTTATGTATACATTAAAATGTGTGTGAACAGTTACAGTGTTATCAGAGTATTATTAACAACTGTTTTCCTCCACAGCAACCTCTACGTGTAGGGTCTTCTCTTCGAGTGGATGGAGTAAGCTTAACTTGAGTACAGTTTAACTTCACTGTTTTTTATCAATTGATCCACTCCCTAAAAAACTATGCATGAAATAATAGCATGTAGCTATTATTACCACAGAGCTTCACACTTGGAATATTGTCTAATCCTTTCAGCCATAATGCTGATGAAATTATGTTGAACACTCCCTCGTTGTGTCATTTTGTGTGCAATGTCCTTGGCAGTGGCATAACTATTTGCAGTTCAGGTGGAGTTGGGCCCAGGCCCTTTCACATTGTTTTACATTCACAGCTTACAGTTATACACTAAATTTAAAATAATAATAATAAACTTCAAATAATATTCAGTGTTTAATTTCACTTATCTTTAAATTGAAAATGTAAGTAAACTTCTGGCCATATACACACACCTCTTCTGAGTGCTTTTATCCCATGCTGTACCAAAAAAATTGTGACAACTGCATTTTCAGAAAATCTGCATAATGTGTTTGCAGCTGAACTGAACAACTAGTTTTTCAGTTGTTTCTCTTCTTCAACTATAGTCTGATATACTTGGTTTGTCTGACTCAAAAAAGTCCAATTTTGTCTGATAAATTACAGAAATTAAAGGGATAAATTGTCATCATTAACTTTGATGGGTTCCAACCCTGTATGAATTTATAATATATTTTGAAAAATGTTGGTTACCAAACAGTTTTGATGACCATTGACTTCCATTGTATGGAAAAATAATATTTTCTCCAAATACAATGTGTATCTTCCACAGGAGAAAGAAGTTTATGCAGTTTTGGAATGACATGGGGGTAAAAATAGTTTCACAGAATTTTCTTTGTGAGAAGAAATCTTTATGTTCTAAAATGTTTTTAGAATTAATGTTTTGTCTAACCTTAGTTGTACTATACCATTTACAGAGCGAGACATGGTTGATATTAAAATAAGTGCAGTTTCTGTCCTTTGGACAATCAGTCCCTACTCATGAGAATTCGAAAGAGTGTGCAATTGTACATGAATTCACGTGTTCTTGATTTTGTAGGGAAAATGTCAACATGACTATCAGGGAGCAGATTGTACAAAAACATACAATACATTCATACGAATTGTGCAACCAATTCACCAAATCATAAAATACTTAAGAATTTCTGGAAAGTATGCCTTAGAGAAAGGAAAACAGTGGGATCATTTGGATGATATAACAGACTAAGACGAACTATTAATCAATTGAATAATCCCTAAGATGTTATGTTTTTATGATTTACATGCCTTGATAAACCATTTCACCCCTAGAAACAGTATAAGATAACACAAGATAAGAATGTATTTTTATTAAGAATTCTACCTCTGAATGTTTTTGTAGCTTTTGTTACAAAGTTGAGACGATGTGGCCCACCACAGTCATAATAAAGGCATCTTAAAGGAAGAGACTAGTATCTTCAGTATCAGTACACCTGACTTCTCATGCAAGAATACTGATTAGAAACTGATCCTAACAACATTTTTAGATTATCTCTGGTAATCCTAGTTATACTAAATTTAAGAAAGAAGGTTATAAATAGGGGTATAAGTATAAGTTTAACACATTGCCACAGAGTGTCATATGCAGATTATTAATGGTTTTATCAAAAATTGTTCCTTGTATATGGCAAATTATTGTTTGTGTAATCCATCTTTACATTACTGTAAATTGCATTCACTCCCAAAACCCACAATGATTTATTATGACTCATGAGTGTAATCTCATTTGTGTAAAATTAGCTTATGCTTCAACATGAGTCATCAGAAAGTGCTATTATTAAAACAGCAAAAAAAAGTGAACTTCCATAGAGGCCCAGTCTTTAAACTACAACCTTTAAATCCAACCCTTAGAGAAAAAAAAACAGACAGACATGAACTTTACACGTGCAACCACATTAAAATCACGTGCAATATGTGAAACACAAGTAAAAAACATGAAACACACATGAAACATGGTTTCGAAACATTTTCATGGAGTAAATAATGTGAAACCCATGTGATCACATATTGTCCAAGTGCCCACATTTGTTCACAATTGATCACATGGATTTCACACAATTACACCACGAAAATGTTTCATATGTGTTTCACACGAGTTTCAAATCATTTCACATGTGATTTTAACATGCAATTATACATGTGAAATTCATGTGGTTTTCTGTAAGGGAAGCCAGCATTCAGATTTATAAAAATGGTCTTTAACATGTAACAGTGCTTAGTATCACATCAAGGTCAAAGCTGGCATACACACTTTTTGATGTCTGAGTACTGCAGGTATTTGAAAATTTAAGAATTTCTTTTTGCTCGTCATTCAAGTAAAGGGTTTGGACGTTGAACCATTCAGCATTTGTCATTTATAAATTTCATATCTGAAAGAGGTGTTCACACGTTTTTGTGTGTGTTCGTAATCGTTCATTCTCTGAATCACATCTATGCACATTTGAGAAATTATCATAAGATTAAATGTAGGACGGTTTCTACACAACATTTTAGAAATGAGGACCCTAGTGTCTCACCACTCACTCATTTTCTCTGTCTTTTATCTGACACATTCATACTTATTTCAGTTAATAGAGCTCTCTCCTAACGAGCCACTGATGTGAATCAGGTGTGTTTGATAAGGAAGACATACAACATGTGCAGAGCTTTGAATCCCCAAAACCAGAGTTGAAAGCCACTGCATTAAGGAGTCTTAGTATAATGGTCAGGAGTGGGTGGTGGATTATTGTGTTTCATGCATTTGTTTTTCCACATGGACTCCCAGCCTTTCAGGCAATTTGTCATCTGTGGAATCGCCCATACCTGTCTTGTTTCACCTGTCTTGTTATTTCCATTCTGTTACCCGTTGAGTGCTTTATCTTCATGTTTCATCTGTCCTGAATTCCTCACCTGTTCTTTGACTGGGTTTTTATGTTGTTGTTGTTTGTTTGTTTTTGTTGAGTTAAAGTTTGTTTGCTTGGCTTGCTGCCTAGCAGATATCCATTGCCAGCTCTGTCTATGTTCCAGTGTAGCATTCAGGAAGGCAAAGAATATGCACATTATTATGCAGCTTACTGCTGGGGAGTGGCTGTGTGGGAAACCCTCTCTCCTTTTGCTGATTTTCCCAGGGAGATGAAAAAGTATTATTGTTTACTCTATGGCAAGGAAGCACATCTACCCCTTCACCTTCACCAGGGGAGCTGAATATCGGACTGTACCACTGAGTCTGCATGGACTGTTATTAGGGAATAAAGGATGAGATCCAACACTGTAATTGAGTTTGTTTATGTTGTGGCAAGCTGAGTCATTTTTCAGCAGTATGTACAGTAAATGCTGATGCTTGTCAGTAGGAACTTTTTCTGCTGTGTGCAACACTGCTTTCTAACTCCCACATTCTCTGCATTCTTCTCCCAGCTACACTAAAATGTAGTGCCCAAAGTCACCAGCTGTAGATTTGCAACAACTATGGGACTAATGAGAACTTTTTTTGCATGGCACTGGCAGACAAGGATGGGCTACCTGTTACTGAGTTAAGCTCCCCTCTGAGTGCCCGTGCCCTCAACGGTCAGTGCCTCGCTTAAATCTCCTAGGCCAGTGGTTTCAAAGTATAGCATTCCCTGGAGTGGTTGCCTAGGCCTAATCTGTCCCTCTTTATGGCCTGTGGAGCCCGGTTTCTTCTTCATTGTCAAGGAGGATGTCTCTCTGTAACCATGAATTGACTATGATGGGTTCATGTCTTCTGCTCTGGGACTGCAAGGATCCATCATCTTTACAAAGATAGATGGTCGGAATGCATATTACCTGGTTGATATTCAAGATTGAGTACTTGGTGATTACCTTTGGTTTGCACCTCTGGCGCAGAAAGTCATAACAGGAAACTCCTAATATGGGCAACAGCATCCAGCTATCGCTGTATGAAAACAGTTGTTTTGACAGAAGAACTGAAACTTATGGAAACACAAAGACATTAATATACGATTGCGACAATATATGGTTTTTCAAGTCATCTCCAGCAGGTGATAAATACAGTATATGAACAAAACAGTGCTAATTGACATAGATTTATTACAGTATACAAACTATTCTGCCTTATTATGTGATAAATACGTGTTTGTAGTATATAAAAAATCATTATTATTTGTTATTGTCCAGCAGTTAAGTCAATTAAAAGCTCGAAATTAGAGAATAATTAAAGTTGCCTATATTTTAAATGTTGAATATATTTTAAAATGTAATTTGAGATTTTAAAGCTTGCTTAATAAAAAATATAAATTTCTATAATTTTCAAAAAAAAAAAAAAAAAAAAAGTTAAACGATATACTGTAAAATGAAATTTTTTTTACTCGTTTTAAATATTGATAATCAGCAAATCAGCATATTAGAATGATTTGATTTCTTAAGGATGTGACACTAAAGACTGGAGTAATGATACTGAAAATCCATCTGCTAGTGGATTTCTTATTGAAACATAACATTACTCAGCAGCAAATCTTGTTATAGAGCAGTAATTCATATACATGCACTGACATACAGCAGCCATTTTGATTCATTAAAGAAAAAAATCTTTATATGATCCAGGATTCAAATCATAGACTCCTTGCACTCACAGGCATAACTATCTCCTCATCCCACATACAGGTCCTTCTCAAAAAATTAGCATATTGTGATAAAGTTCATTATTTTCCATAATGTAATGATAAAAATTAAACTTTCATATATTTTAGATTCATTGCACACCAACTGATATATTTCAGGTCTTTTATTGTTTTATTACTGATGATTTTGGCATACAGCTCATGAAAACCCAAAATGCCTGTCTCAAAAAATTTGCATATTTCATCCGACCAATAAAAGAAAAGTGTTTTTAATACAAAAAAAAGTCAACCTTCAAATAATTATGTTCAGTTACGCACTCAATACTTGGTCGGGAATCCTTTTGCAGAAATGACTGCTTCAATGCGGCGTGGCATGGAGGCAATCAGCCTGTGGCACTGCTGAGGTGTTATGGAGGCCCAGGATGCTTCGATAGCGGCCTTAAGCTCATCCAGAGTGTTGGGTCTTGCGTCTCTTAACTTTCTCTTCACAATATCCCACAGATTCTCTATGGGGTTCAGGTCAGGAGAGTTGGCAGGCCAATTGAGCACAGTAATACCATGGTCAGTAAACCATTTACCAGTGGTTTTGGCACTGTGAGCAGGTGCCAGGTCGTGCTGAAAAATGAAATCTTCATCTCCATAAAGCTTTTCAGCAGATGGAAGCATGAAGTGCTCCAAAATCTCCTGATAGCTAGCTGCATTGACCCTGCCCTTGATAAAACACAGTGGACCAACACCAGCAGCTGACATGGCACCCCAGACCATCACTGACTGTGGGTACTTGACACTGGACTTCAGGTATTTTGGCATTTCCTTCTCCCCAGTCTTCCTACAGACTCTGGCACCTTGATTTCCGAATGACATGCAAAATTTGTCCAACAGTCCAGTGCTGCTTCTCTATAGCCCAAAGTGGCTTGACCTGGGGAATGCGGCACCTGCAGCCCATTTTCTGCACACGCCTGTGCACGGTGGCTCTGGATGTTTCTACTCCAGACTCAGTCCACTGCTTCCGCAGGTCCCCCAAGGTCTGGAATCGGTCCTTCTCCACAATCTTCCTCAGGGTCCGGTCACCTCTTCTCGTTGTGCAGCGTTTTTTGCCACACTTTTTCCTTCCCACAGACTTCCCACTGAGGTGCCTTGATACAGCACTCTGGGAACAGCCTGTTCGTTCAGAAATTTTAAAATTTCAAAAATAATGAACTTTATCACAATATGCAAATTTTTTGAGAAGGACCTGTATACAAATTCTCACCCCAAGAGGGTAAACTAGTAATGCCACTGTCTGTTATATTCACATGCTTGTTTACCCTCATCCTTACCAAACCAAGACTTTAGTTGAATTGGAAAGATTTTGTAATATTGTTTTAAACAGTATTTCATGGGTTCTCAACTCTGGCCCACGAAGTCAACTTTCCTGCAAAGTTTATCTCCTACCCTAATCTAGTCTTAGCCTCAGACGTCACACCCATGGACTTTTGGTTGAATTTCTGATGCATACGACACACAAAGTTGGAAACACTTCGTGTTTTGAAGTCATCATCGGATTGGTTGAAGTATACAGGATTTCTGGGAAACATGCATATCGCATTCTTTAATGTTCTGCTAACAAACAAATATGCTGTGATGCCAAACCCACTCATGTAAGAAGAACGCTGTCATCTTTCCAAAAAGTATGTGAAATATTTAAAGTTTGCAGCATAGAATCTTTAAAATATGCCCAAGAGTTTTACACATGATCTGTTACGGTGGGGACATTTTCACGTACCTAAACAGCACAAACTGAAAGATGATTGGATGCTTTATCTGTCAGTCATATGGCCTCTTGGGCGTTGCTTGCCATTCAAAGCGGCCAGAGTTCCCAGACCTTCTGCCGTCAGTCTGAAGGTCTGGCTACGCGAGACTAACCTAATCAAACACAACAGAAACAAGCTAATCAAGGCCCTCATGATTATTAGAAAGTTACAGGCAGGTGAGTTTGATCAAGGTTGGACTTAAACACTAAAGGAAATTGGACCTCCAGGGCCAGAGTTGAGAACCCCTGCAATATTGTTTAAAGATTGTACTGGGGAAAAATGTTATTTTTGCTACATTTGAAAAATCTTACCCTATGTACAAGTAACTGCAATTTCATGCTAAAATGTTTAATTACTCTCAAATAGATTTTCTCCAGTATAGATAAAAACGGATAATGTACAATATAAAAAAAGAAAACTCATAATGTCATTAAATAAAGTTCTACAGTATTCACAGTATACACCAACACAACCAATTGGCATTTTTAACCCACTAAATCTAAACTTAATTTTAAAACCCAAATTAGTCCTTCCACGAAATCATATTACCACAACAAAATTAATAACTGTTCTGACTCTTGCACACTTTTCAAAACTTTCTCTTTTCTTCTTAGTCCACCTCCACCTTCATCGACTGTTACAGTCGATGACTTTGCAGTTTTCTTCACAAATAAGACAAGAATCATCAGTGACCAATTCTCCACACCACAGACTGATTATAACTTTATAACGACTAATACACACTCTCTCTCCTCCTTCTTTCCACTCTCAGAGACGGACTTTTCCAAACTCATCCTGTACAATCATCCTACTACTTGTCCACTTGATTCTATCCCCACTCTCCTCCTTTAAGTGATTTCTTCTTCAGTCATGCCTTCACTTACTCACATTATCAACAACTCTCTTCACTTTGTTACATTTCCCTCAGCATTTAAGCAGGCTTGGGTAAGCCCACTGCTTAAGAAACATCTCTAAATCCAGCACTTCTAGAAAACTACAGACTTCCCTTCTTCCATTCATTGCAAAGACACTTAAGCAAGTGTTGTTCAACCAACTCTCTATGTTTCTCGTACAGAACAACCTCCTGGACAGCAACCAATCTGGTTTCAAAAGCGTCCACTCAACTGAGACTGCCCTGCTCTCAGTTACTGAAGCCCTCTGACTGACAAGAGCAGCTTGCAAATCCTCAGTACTCATCTTGCTGGATCTGTCTGCTGCTTTTGACACAGTTAATCACCAGATTCTACTGTCCACCCTCAGAAAGATGGGCATCTCTGGAACCGCACTCCTGTGTTTTAAGTCCTACCTCTCAGATAGATCCTTCAGGGTGTCTTGGAGGGGTGAAGTTTCTAAGACACAACTTCTTGCTACTAGGGTTCCTCAAGGCTCAGTACTTGAACCACTTCTCTTCTTCATCTACACAACGTCATTAGGATCTGTCATTCAGAAGCATGACTTTTCCTATCACTGCTATGCTGATGACACTCAACTCTACTTCTCATTCCAACCAGATGATCTATCAAGTTCAAGGTACTGATGCTTGCCTACAAGACAACCACTTGCACGGCACCAATATACCTAAACTCATTAGTTCAAACTTATGCACCCTCCAGAAGCTTGCATTCTGTGAGGGAACGGCGCCTTGTGGTGCCATCCCAAAGAGGTTCAAAATCACTCTCACTGACCTTTTCCTGGACTGTGCCCAGCTGGTGGAATGACCTCCGAATCTCAATTCGTACAGCTGAGTCTTTACTCATTTTCAAAAAAATATCTAAAGACTCATCTTTTTCGCCAGCACTTAACCAACTAATACTAGCACTTACCTTTTCTTGTCTATCCTATTCTTGAAAAAAACAAAACAAAAAAAAAAACAAAAACTAGGTTCTGTGCTAGACTAACTGAGACTTGTCATGGCACTTGTATACTGTTGTTTTTCTCTTGTTGGTCTTATTGCTTCTATTGTTCTCATTTGTAAGTCGCTTTGGATAAAAGCGTTTGCTAAATGATTAAATGTAAATGTAATCCTTAGAAAGGTCCACATAAATTTCCCAAGCATTTAAACCACTTACAATGCATTCAAGTTTCATTCTATATGCTATACAATTAGAGCTACAACAAAATATAGCTCTAAAATGTAGACACTAAAATATTTTCTCCTCAAGCTGCTTATTTTCATATAACATGTGCATTTTATTATCCAAAGGTTATTAGGCTCTGTGACAGACTTGTGAGATGAACGCCATAAAATGCTATTTACTATAATCTCTCTCTTTTTTGCAAAAAAATATATGTAGGGTCAAATATTTCTCATGAGACTAAGTAGGATTCCTTATTAGATCTTAAGTCACATAGACTGTAATTTTACCATATTCACAGACATATTATATATCTATAAACTATAGATGTATTGCGTATTCAAAACAATTGAGTCTCTTTTTGGTTATGGTTTGATATTTGGTTTTCACATGTTCTTCAAAATACTTATACCTTACAGGGACCAAAGTGTGTATGGCGGTAGGAGGATGTGTTTTGTGTCTGAATGAAACCTTTCCCTTCCTTTGTCAGTCTGTGCTGATCCAGGATATGCTATACTACTCCTGTCCTCTTTCCCCTGATTCCTCCTTTGCTTGAATGTCCCCAAACAACTGAAAAACAAAAAATGTATATGACGCAAAACAAAAATGACTATTAATTACTGAGTGTAGTACTAAATGATTGATGCTTATTAAGTAAATAATTTTATGCTGTAGTAATTCCAAAGGTTTGAATTGTTATGTTGGGTTGTAATCTTTACCAAAGTAATGTTTGTTGAATTATGCATACATGTAAGTAACAAGCATTTGATTTCTATTTATTTTATTTATTTACTTTTATTTCTTCTGGAGCTTAAAGGGATATGACATAAGTTCACCCATAATTTATTTGATATGAATTCTCTTAAAATTTATATGTAGGTTTATCTGACTTGAAAAATCCAAAAATATTATTTATTTAGGTAATTAATGGGATAGTTCACACACATAAATAAAAACAATTCTGTCATCATTTACTCACTCTCATACCATTTCAAACCTGTATAACTTTTTCATAAAACTCAAAAGAAGATATTTTGAAGAAAACGTTCCATGACCATGGACTTTCACTGTGTCGACACTGAAACACTGAGACATTTCTCAGACCTTTTCCTTATGCTCAACGTGGAAATGTCATAGAGTCTTGGATTAAGTACATGATGACAGAATTTTCATTTTTGGTGAACTGTCCCTTTAAATCAGTCAACTCTGATCTTTAAGGTCTGTACTGCTCTTTGTATAATTTTCTTGTTTTTCCCCCTCTCTTTTTATTGTCTATTTTAGATTGAGATCCGGGCTAAAGACCATCGGTTCGGTGTCCAGCAGTTTCCGTGAGGAGACAGCATCCTCCCTCCTTTATCTTCTCCTCCATCCCTCTCTCCTTGTCCTCAGGCCTGCGTCTCTAAACTCAGTCAGGATGCTGCTAGTTCAGCTTTTGTAATATTGAAAAAGACTGGAATACACTTCAAGAAGAGAACATATTCAACACCTATTTAAAACCATGAGAATTTAAAACCAATAAAAAGAAGAAAATATCAGCTTTACATAAACCAACAACTCTGGGAAAATAACAAGTTACATATATTACTACTGTTATTTAATAATGCTTTGATGACAATTATGATGATAATCATGATTATGCTTGCAACCGCGATATTATGTTCAGACTTTCATATTTTATCTAAAATGGGGAACATATTTCTAGCTTTAAAAAAAAAAAATGAATCAATGCATATATGTACAAGGGAGTGGGTGCTACTCTGGACACGCAGATGAAAGAAAAACATCAAGCCAAAAATTGAAATTGAAAAGAAAAGACAAAAAAAAGAAACATTTTGTACAACACAAGATGTAATTTTGAAGACCATTTTTTCTGACAAATTTTGAATTCCCCTCTTTGTACAAGTGGTCAGCAATCAGAGTTAATTGATGAATTAAATAGTTAATTTGTAAATTCTATATTTATATGGATACAGGGTACAGCCATTAAGCATTTATTCACCCACATCATATTCCTTCTACAAACTGGAGTGGATTTATCTCTCAGTTCACCTGAAGGTACCAATAATCATTCTACAACTTTGCAGCAGAAAAGGCTAACAACAGTTAAATACACCACTATCCCACAGACATCTAATTTGGCATGAAAATCTCTTCTTACAATTCTTTTTTTACAGACACGTTCTCTCTTGATATTTACTTTTTCGCTAAACCTTTTGGAGAAAGTGAGATGCATTTATCAATAGTGATTAGCACGTGAATATTCTTTGGATATTCTTTTACATTAATGTCCTAATTATTAATTTTCTGCAGAGTTTTGTGGTCATTAGACCAAGAATTTGTTTTATTGTTTTCATTAACCATTTGTCTTGAGAAAAAGCCCTGCATGCTGCATTTTACTCAGGCCCAACATGTTCTTATCTGCCATCTCCCACATTGGAGCACAGTGGTACAGCACAAAGTTAACTGGAACACATCGAGGTGACTATTAAGACTTGGTACACAGTCATGAAAGTGACGACCTCTATGTTTCCAAGGCAAGATGTGTAGCACAATGATTCAAGCATAAACTCACCATACATTCAATGGACTGATGTGACTTAATTGTTCACAAATGCAAAATGCAACAACCAATGATATCAACGGTACCAACTGCAAATAAGACAAATATTAATATTTTGTTAAAGATTTCTTAAATACTGTACCTGCACCATGGTGCAGGTACAAAATCCGCACCAACAAAATCTGAATTTGTGTGCAAAATCAATATTGGTCGAAGGTTTTACTTTGTTACAAATGTGTTTTTATCAACATCTCCCTCCACTCTGTGTTAAACAATCTTGTTATGGCATGATTTCTGCTAAGTGATGGGAAGTAACTCAGACCTGCAAGATGTACTGGACAACACCAGTTAGGATTATCTCAAGAGGAAAGCCCTGTTGGGGTAGGTCTAGCCCCTAGTCTGCGGCCCCTTGAGTGGTGGATTTGGAGGCGACATGATAAGGACTCAGAGCTGAAAATAAGATGCGATGTACTCCATGGTGCTTAAACCCTCCTCACCTTTAGATAAAGACTGCTTTGCTGCTCCCCATCTACCTCAGCCTTGAACCCCTCCTACTCTATTTTCTTGATACACTCCGCTGGGGACAAGCTAGAAATGAATGCTAGATCAGACGGAGAGTGGGGGTATGAGGAGCAGGAAGAACAGACTTCATTGGACTTTGAGACTAATGGGTTTCTATTCCACAATCTTAAAATACAGCTTTTGTATAATCTCCCTGCATCCCAATTTTTAATTTAGTCTACCCTTAAAAGTTTAGGAAGTGCTAAGAGATTTTTGTTTGTTTGTTTTAAAGAGCTTGAGACTTTTACTCACCTAGGATGCATTAAATTGATCAGAAATTAAGTTATGTAAAGCCATTTACAATGCTGTACAATGCAGTTATCAATGATGTATTATATACAGCTGTATTATAAATGCTGCTTTATTCAAACTCTGTTCATCATAGAGTCTTACATGTGCAGCATGTATTCAAGCAGCTTATTAAGACATTCAAATGAACTTTCTTCTGCTTTCTGCAGCACTTCCCATGAACCTCAGCTCAACACTTGACACTTAAAAATTCATCCATCTGTAATACCTTTTTAAATAATAACAATAATAATCACATTAATAATTTGCAATCCATTCTTTATGTTCCCTTTTAAGCATTTCCTTCTGCCAGATTCATTTTTGAAACTCTGCATAAAGGCCAACATCATCTTTTCCTCAGCGTTGAAGCTGGACTTTAATGTATAGCGTTCATTGAAGCTTCAAGCTGAGCAGCAGTGAGGTGTTTGTCTCTCAAACCAGAGATGAGTTGTGCATCTCGGCTGTCCACTTCTCTGATGTGGTAGATAGATCCAGTTTACTTTCTTCTTTTAAGACAGTAATGTGTGGAATAGCCTTAATCTCTCGAAAGAACAACAGACGGATATTTCTAGAAAAAAAAACAATTTGTCAAACCAAATAATTACCTGCAAAATGATTTGTGTTAATAATAAGAAAGGTTTCTTGAGTACAATACAGGCACATTAAAAGGTTTTTTTAATAGATTGGCGCAATGGTCTGTGAAAATAGCACTTTGTCATCACTGCTAAAATGTACTTTTAAAGTATCTAAAAATAGAAACCAGTTATTTTCAAACCTTTTCATATAATCTACAATATCACGGTTTAATAACATTTGGTTTTGATTTATGAAATGCTACATCGGTAAACAGAAGGATGAATTTCTTTCAAAAACATCAAAATGTCTTGGTTTTGCCAAACATGGTAGTGTATTTCTGTGTCCATCGTTCCTCATTCATATTTCATACTGTAAAGTACATCATACACTTAAAGAAATTCAGAGCCCAGTAAAACGTTATACAAAAATGTATTTAATGGTCATTTCATCCTTGGTTAACTGTGCTGGTCAATCTTTATTTGACATGAAAAACACAAAGCATAGATTCACATACACAAACAAACAGTACATATCTTGTAATTCCAGACCATCCACCCCTGCACTGTTTATAATGGGTTGTTAAAATTCACCAAACATTACCATTACTGATGCCCAGCTGTTTTTACAAGTTAACTGATTTATGCAACATTTTCATCTTGACACAGTTTAGATGTTGAAAGAAACTTTTGAGAGAAATGTACTGAACTGCCAGAATTCCGATCATAGTGTAAAACTAATTTGATATTTACGTGTTGGTCACAGCCATCTTCATTACCACACAACATCTATTCAGTTAATCTCACGTGAAACAACATTGTCATCCAACATCCAGTCCTTATTTACATTTAAAAAACAAGCTTTGATAGGCCCATGTTACTGAAGTCTTAGTGTTTCATTTAATTTTAGTTTTTACTTTCTCTTCTGTCTTGCAACACGTTTTATTGATCTACTGTTTAAAAACAAAACAAAACAAAAAAAAAAAGAATAAAAATGTGCCAAAATTAAAGAACGAGACTACTGTGGCAAGATATGACAAGGTTGATTTCTGCAGTTCACATTGTCTTTTCTTGTGCTTCACATTTAATGCCTTTCTTTGGAAGATTATTGCTTTTTGCTCTAGTTGTAAATGTTTCCCCCTCTGATCTTTCTGGAATGCTGTAATCTCTAAATTAAAAACAAATGTATACAAATATTTCTGTAAGTCATAGGGGAGTGCAACATAACTGACATCATCACCATCACTGAAACATTGTTGTTGTTTAAAATATATATATAAACATTGAGTACCATGTTATGGGTTTATTTTGGGGGAATACAGGTATATATATATATATAAAAAAACTTTTGGCAAAGCAGACAAGCATGATATGCATGCTTTTAGCAAAAAAAAAAAAAAAAAAGGGAAACTGGAAATATTCTTGATCAATGCTTCTGATCAGAAAAAAGTTATAAATATCATTATATCTAATTCGTGGCTGACAAAATTACTACCAAACATCTAACATAAAGCTTCCCAAAAATATTATGTGGGTAAAATGGTCATCTGAAAAAAGATAATAATAATAATAATTGATAACACAATAACATCCCATTTAACTATTTGTTTTGATTCAATATGAATTTGAGTGTGTGTTTGTGGGCTATATTTAGCTGTATCTGAGTAAAAAAAAAAATGCTGGAAGCCTACTTGCGAATTACATAACTATTATGAAAAAAATAAATAAATTGTCTGTGTGTCCAGTCTGGCAATTGTCGGCATAAAGCCACTTCTTGTAGTGCTGATTAACAGCACCAGGAGAATGAAGAGCAAGATCAAAAGAGCGAGGGATGATGAAAGAGAAAGGCTGGGCACTGGCCAACACAGACAGGATGGGCCATGGCCAGAATAGGTGCCAACATATCAGCAGGCATTAAACGGCATCTTTGCTACTGCCAGGTACAGCAATCTGTGCTATAGAGAGAAGCACCTCCACTCTGGGAGTAATTAAAAAGTTTGGCTTCACCACAAAATCCAAAAATGGGATGTTGGGTTGCGAAAAGATACATATTGTGTTCTAGTACACTAAATATTGATATATGTTTACTTTTATTGCTATTTTTAATTTGTCATACATACATATTTTGTTAACATGGCTTGCAAATTTTATGGATTACACGAAGCTATGAACAAAAATGTTAAATATGAAATATAATGGTAATACTTGATGTTAATCTAAAAGTTCAGTATCGTGATAAAAGAGTTCTGCAACAATACACTGTGATTTTCTTAATCTATCTTTGGCATTTGTGGATGTTGTATATTAAAATGGCTTTAAAGGGTTGTTATTTTTCCCTTTGCTATTTACTTGAGAGTTTAGGCAATATTAATTGATTAATATGTGCTGTGATGTTATGAGAGAGATTGGGGCAGTATATTGCACATACATAGCAGAATGCATGAAAAACAATCTTCAAAGAACATTAGCCTGTTCTAAGCTTGTTTACCTGTGCTTCATTGTGGCCTGAAAGTATCAACAGAGCAGGCATATTTTAAAAGTATAGATACCGTCAGAAATAGGTGAGTGCTACCAATATAATGCTTCCTCAGTGAGGCTGAACCCATTAACTTGGACCACCAAGCTGGTAGAGCTGTTAAAGATACCATCAATATGCAGCATTACACTTGAAGTTTGGTAACCGCACACTGGCATGCCAAAAAAGAGGAGGTTTTATAGTTAGTGTTGTGGTGCATCTTAAGGAAATCAGGATCTTGACAATGCTTTGGCCAGCTGAAATAAAAGTTGGAACTCTATCTATATCAGTGGCAGTTAAAAATGTAGGCACTAAAAATGTCACTAAATCACTTGTGCTCAAGAAAAATGCACAAGCATACTTGTAATTTTCATACTTTTTACCTGCTGTTTAAAAAATAGTGAATTCAGAAATACCATTTTCACTTACTGTTTTTCGCCTTCTGTACAGTAGAAAATGATTCGATTTCAGATGTAGCCCATGATAACCACCCAAACGTTGGGCCTGACCCAATACCTACATTTTATTATAATCTTTATTTTACCAGGAAAGAATTACATTGAGATCAAGAATCTCTTTTAAAAGAGATGTCCTGGCCTGGCCATTTGCGGTCTTTGTCACTTGAGAGTGCATGCGAATCATGTGTTCGCTAGACTGTCCAAGGTAGAAATAGTGACCTTAATGCACACTAAATCCATATTATTAAACCAAATAAGAGTGAAATTTCTTCATTTCTTTAATTCATCATGTTCAGAAACTCACATCTCCTGATATCTTTAAGATTCCAAAGAAAACTTTTCAGTTAGTTAAATTCACTGGATATTACATATCATTTCATAGTAAAAGTGTTGTGTGTTTAATAGGTGCAGAGATGCACTTTGTACATCATTTGCAACGGTTTTATCACAAGTTTACATTAAAGTGCAATGTATTGGGAATCAAAATGTGTAAAAGTTTTGTAAAATGTTTTCTTGTATCTTTACAACAACTGTTGTGTGTCTCATGAGGTAATCCAAAGTTTTCCACACACACTTGCAGTCTTCATGCCCAATTAAACATCTGGGCCAAATACAGAAAATATAAGTGGTCAAGTGCAAAGACGGCAAGTGACAGAGACAGGCCCTGGACTCCTTGGTGTCATTACAAATGTGTTCCGAGTGCATCCCTTCAGCTTTGCACCAGTACTAGTGCCTTCTAGATGTCAGAAACCATAATACTTGTATAAGCTTTTATATTTTAGTTCAATAGCGAGTCTTAAATTACATTCCTTTACCTCTTCAATTGCAAATGGCAAGACACGTTGATATCAGACATACAGTTGTGTAAACACTTCGGTGTGTATTTGTAGGCTACACACTTCAAGTTATTTCAACTGAACAGGTAAAAATGCACATAACCAGCCAAGTTTAAACCCTTGTTTTAGTGCTGTGATTAACTGACAAGTGAGTAGGTGCTCTTTTACTGCTGTTCAAACACATTTGACTACATAAGCGTATGCTTTGATTGCCATGTGGTCACATGCATTTTCTACCTCCTTCAAATGAAAGTAGACAGACAGAAATACTATTTTGGACCCCATTTAGACTTGTATTTAGCATTGTACACTTCCCAAACTCACATTTTAATAGCCAGTTTAAAAAGAGCTTTAATGAGTACAATGAGGTTAAATTTCTTTAAGGCCCTTCGTAGATCTTATTTTGTAACTACTGCATAGGGTGTTTTGAAATGTTATCGATAGAAATAAACCATTGTTATCAATCATTCTGAGCTCTCGTTCCATGCAACCAATATTCAGCAAATGCTAAAAATAGTTTAAAAAATGTTCACAAACCTTTTATTTAAAAAGCAAAATGTGATGCATTTATGTCATGAAAAAGGGAAGGGTTCAAATTAGGTTAAAAAATACAACAAAAATATGTCTATGGATGCCAGAAAAGTGCCAACTGTTTGTGGGGTTAAGAAGAGGTGAATCTCAATCAAAACCTGATCCCAAAAACCCAACCCTAGACTGTAACAATGACACATAAAAGAAATATCATGCAGCAAATTTGGTGTACTATATTTCTCTGAGAACAGAAAGACACTTCAGCCGAGTACACATAATGTTGTAGTTAAGGTGCTGGTAAATTTCAGGTCACAGTCTTTTCTTTTTCCTTTTCAAGAGACATTCATATAAACCTGTGAGCTAAGGCTGACCTCATTACCTGTCATCATTTCAAGATCTTTTTACATTAGGGCAAAACAAAAACAGACTTAATCTTTTTTGTTGCTGGACCACATTAGAATAAATCCACCAAGCAGACAACATTGATTCTCTAAATGCAACAGGGGTATCGGTTTTGTTTGAAGTGGGGTCAATATCCCACTACTGTGGTCATCATTGCACATGACTTGTCATCCAATGGAAGAACAACACTATGCCTATTCTGTAAAAAAAAAAAAGGCTGTACCATGAGCAGCTTTTTGTGATTAAAAAGGGGGGAAACAATTACATTTTAGAGACCACAGCAGCAGCAGCAAACTTGCTTTGTCTTTTTTACTGATCAAACCATCTGGCCACAGCATTTCTTTACTCTCTTTTTGAAAATGGTGGTTGGAATGCAAAGACTGGTCAAGGAGAGAAAATTCAAGAGAATGAAGTGAAAGCAGCAAAGTATACACTTACGATTAAAGGGCTTGGGCA
This sequence comes from Carassius carassius, assembly GCF_963082965.1. Taxonomy (NCBI): domain Eukaryota; kingdom Metazoa; phylum Chordata; class Actinopteri; order Cypriniformes; family Cyprinidae; genus Carassius; species Carassius carassius. The sequence continues at coordinate 24,405,500 of NC_081764.1, read as the reverse complement.
GGGTACACATACTTTTAACAGAGTATAAACGAAAACATTTCTGCAAAATCTTTTCGGCAAAGTCCTGTAACAATCATTGGAAAAAAGTTATTAAACAAAGTTTGAACTGGCAATTGCATGTTTTTACCTAAAGAGAAAACAGTGAGCACACTGGGAAACAAAAACAGTTCAACTGGACCAACTGAAGCACCAAGATCTGCTTGTCAAGTATTATATATCAAGTGAGTAGTGATTTTATGACACTAACAGGAGAATTCCTAATGATCGCTAGTCAAGGGAATGATTCAGAGTGAGGAAATAACTCACTGTTCACTAAGAATTGCTTTCATGTGCATTCATAAACATTTTCCTGAGCCAAGCGTGCCATCCATGAATGCACTACCCGACTGTTCTGATGACGACTACTGATAACTGGAGAGTCTAATCAGAGTCAACCTTGCAAAGCATTTTAAAGAAAGAATGCCATTTCATACGGTCATGGTATAATTCATTAGACTTGAAAGTTGAAACTCATCTAAGATCAGCATGATCACTTGTAGTCTTAAACATGAGAACACTTAATTTTAGAGAAACGGTTTTGTTTCAACACGGGTGCTTAACCAGTGCTCTTAAATACCTCAGTGTGATCATCTTTGTAGCATTTGGGTGACTTTTGAAAATACATTTAAATCTGGTTATATACTCCAAACTAGTTACTTTAATGTTCCATTGATTTGATTGTTATGAAGTCCACACTAAGTTACACGTAACTGCAGAAATTCAGTTTTCGGAAAAAGATAACAGGAACTGGGGGGGAAGTAAAGAGAAAAAAGTAGACCATCCATACAGAGCTCAATACATCAAATTCCCTCTAACAACACATAGCTTCTCCACAGGAAAAAGTGAGGAGGATGTTACACACTTCTCTTTTTGACACACACATACAGACATGTACACACACACACTCACACTGTGGGTCCTAAAAGGTCCCTGACTGTGTCCATACCCCTGAACCCTGTAGATTTCGTTGTGGATAGTGCTGTGCCCCAGAAGCCGTGTGATGTCTCGAGTTAGCCTGACTGGGTTTGTCTGTTCTCTGGCTGTGCACTCTGGATGACTGGGCCAATCTGGAGCCATGAGCTCCTTGTGTGTGTGGTACTGCTGCGTTGTCCATTTTAAGGTGGCCTCTGGCGGGTATAGAGAGAGCAGCAGACAGGGTGCTGTCCAACAGTTTAGCTTTAAGGCTTGAGGTGTCCATTCCACCTCCACTGCTGCTGTGAGGATGTGGCGCACACAATGATGAGTCCACTGAGGAAATTGATACTGTAGAAGAGGACGGGCTTTCTTGAGTAAGTGGGATGTGTGTGGGCAGCTTTGAAGAATAGTAACCTGGGCCCCCAGAGCTGCAGCGAGGAGGGGAGGGGCTTACAGACGGACAGAATGGAGAAGAGGAGCTCTGCTGGTCGTAGGCTGGGCTTTCCAAATGCTGATGGGATTCTGGCAGGAGAGGCAGCATCTGCTGGATGTTCATTAAAAGACAGATTTAACATACGGTTTCCACAAAAATATCAAGCAAAACAACTACAACTACATACTTTTCAACATTTATAATAATAGGAAATGTTTATTGAGCACCAAATCAGCATATTGGAATGAAGATCATGTGACACTACAGCCTGGAGAAATGGCTGCTGAAAATTCAGCTTTGACATTACAGGAAATGATTACATTTTTAAATGTATTAAAATTGTTAAAAAAAAAAAGTTATTTTAAGTTGTAATCCCTTTTCACAATATTACGGGTTTAACTGTACTTCTCATTGAATTAAGTATCAGCTTTGGTTATCAAAGAGAGACCTCTTTCAAAAACAATTTTTTTTTTTTTATTTTAAGCTTTTGACCAGTAGTGTATGAATTCCATGACATTAATCAAAATATCATCGTGAACATTCTACCTGATGTGGGTGAAGAGAAGGACTCTTTAAGGGAGAAGTCAGAGATGAGCTTTGAAGATCGAACATGTCCATCTCAACAGCATCTGACAAGACACAAAGAATTAATCAAAATCTGCTGATAGCATATGCAGTTCTGCTAAAAAAAATTTTTTTAATCATACCAGAGCTCTTGTCATGACTGCTGATTTGGTCATTAATTCCCACATCTGCTCTTTTAAGGGCAAGCTCTATGTTGAGATTACCCCTCAGAACACGCTCCAGAGCACCCTGTCCCTCCCTCAACCGCTCAACTGATGTAGAGACCATCCTGATAGACACAGAAAGACACAGTCACATTCACGATGATCGTTCATTAGGGATCTATGAGAATGCGTATGAAGAGCTACAATTTAGCAGGACCAGGTTTGTTATTGTTAACTAAAACTATATATACTGGGGGTGTGTGTGTGTGTGTGTGTATATATATATAAATAAAGAACTGTACAATAACTAGAAAAAAAAACATTAAATTGAAAATTTAAGCTAAAAAAAAAAATTCATAACACTGAAACTGATAATATAAAATGAAAAACTAATTGAAAACTTTAATCAAAACTCCCAATAGTGTCAAAATAAAAAAATTACACAGAGCAGAACTGTTGACATGGGTTGGTATGAATCTCTGTGTTTTCTTCTCACCAGTGGTTGGACTCTGGTCCGCCCAGCACTGTGGTCTGTGTGTGGTTTCCAGACCTGATGCCAGGAGGACTGACCTCCTCTATGTGTGGAAAAGCTTGGCATTCTGGAGAAAATGAATTGCTCTGAGAGACTGAAGGCTGAAAATGAGTGCGCGGCTGTCCTGGAGACTCTGTCTGAGGGCAAATGGAGCTGAGGTTTGCTGTGGGTCGCTGGGTCGTTGGGTCACGTGGCCCTTTCTTTCTTTCCCTGTACTCCAGCAGAGACACCTACATGGAAAGAATATGTATAAGAGTGATTAAAAGATGCACAAGGATCATTATGCAAGCATTTCTGTCCTTCAGTACAATTTCTTAGTACACACATGCATTGCAACATTCATGTTCACATAAAGCAACACATGCATGACCAATTGATGTAGAATGACATCATCTATAACTTCAATGAGTATGAGGAAAAATACAACATGCATTATTACCCAACTTGCTTGAACAACTTGCAAAACTAACATCAGGCCATGGGAAAAGTTTTTTAAATTAGGAATCTACACTCCATAACAAAAGCAAAGAAAACCCCACATACACATACAGACATATTCACCATGAGAATTGCTTTCAGATTAGACAATACAACCGGCTCTGCAAAAGTTTACTTCTTTTTTTTTCTCCCCTCAATCAAATCAAAATCAATTTGCTCAATACAGATGAAGGAGTACATCATCTGGAGATGCAAATGTTTATGGACATGCACACTTCTAGATGGAGGCCACTTATGTGATATTCACCATGTTCTGCCCTGGCTTGAACTGGCCCCTTACAGCTAATGCCTGGTACCCAGGCAAGCCAGCCAGCTGACTACCAGCACTCACCATGACCCTCTGCCTTGAGAAAGGGGTGGAAAAAGATTTTGCAAAAGTTTTAAGAGCAAAGAGGAGAAAGAGAAAAACGGAGCGAATCATAGAGTAAGAGTTTCATGCAAGGTAGAGGACCACCCTTCACGATTTAAATGTATGTGAGAAAAAGAAAGGCAAACTGATGAAGTTTTCCCAAGCTTTTAGATGAGATCTTTTGGAATGAACAGTTTGAGTTCATATTCCAGCAGTTATTACTTTATATTACACCAAGTCATGAAATATCCTCTGCTAATTATTATTTCTCTGTCCCCAGATGTCCCTACAAATAATAATAAACTGAACATCAATATTTGTGAGATTCATTTCATCACAGTTTTTAGGTGAAAGTCAAATGCATTTTCACTGGATAATGATGTGGGAATTTATTATAAATTATTATATATTAAATTAGAATTGTTTGTTAATGGGGGATTTCTGAACAAAAGATTTAATTTAGATATATATGGTATGGGGAAAATAAAAAGAAAAGAAAACATTTTATTTTGAAGTGACAATTTAAAAATAGACCCTTGGAGGAAGATGCCCCAGTTAGTATATGTTAACATGGGAGTCATCTTACATCTGTAGTTGGGCAAGATGGTCCCCTTTTATCTATTTCAATGTATTTTTAAAGTATATTGATGACAAATTACCATCATCCTGTACATAACAAAACAAAACTTGTGAATTGGAGAAATTGATGTGGCCGTAGAACTTGCCTTCTTCTTCTGTGGTGGATTGCTAGGTTGGGGGGATGTGCTGCTCTCTGAATATCCACCTCCAAACTGTGTGTCTAGATACATTGAGAGAGAGCCAGACCCCGCCTCCATCAGAAGCCCCTGGGTGCACATTGTGCTTAAGTCGGAGTCAGCCGTGGACAAACCGCCCTCTGATTGTGGGAAGTGTCTGTCACTAATAGGACCTGTGGCTAGATTGGCATTGAGGGGAGAGCATGTGTAAATGAGGTTAAATTCTGTCCTAAAGGCCTGTTCTCTGGTCTGTGCCTCACTGGCATGTGAAACCAAGGAAGAGTCACATAGACTGGACACAGCAGCTGAGCTGCGGGGAGTCCCACCACCAGATCCATTCAGAGAGTCTGGAGCAGCAAGTGAGAAGTCATCTGACACCGGAGCAGGGCTTCCCCGGCTTGTGGGAAAGTCAGGGAAGGCAGTGACCCGTGAAGTGAAATCAGGTCGCAAACAGGGCTGAACAGAAAAAAAAATAATAATAATAATTTTAAAGTGAAATTATTACAACACAATGAAAAACTTTCTTTATGAACATTCCTAGTATTTTAATGGGTTACACTTATTAATTAATTGTTAATACATTACCTAACAATGACCAAAATATTTGTTACAGTTTTAATTAATCATGTTGGCTCAGTTAAATTAAACGGTATAACAGATGCAAATTTTTAAGGATTTAAAAATATGTTATTAAATGTTGACATTAACATTAACTAAGTTTAAAGGGTTAGTTCATCAAAAAATGAAAATTATGTCATTAATGACTTTCTGTCTCTCCATTGAAAAAAGGTAATAAAAACATCTTCGAAGTAGTCCATGTGACATCAGAGGGTCAGTTAGAATTTTTTGAAGCATTGAAAATACATTTTGGTCCAAAAATAGCAAAAACTACGACTTTATTCAGCATTGTCTTCTCTTCCGTGTCTGTTGTGAGCGAGTTCAAAACACTGCAGTTAAGTGATATCCGGTTCGCGAACGAATCACTCGATGTAACCTGTTCTTCTTGAATCAGTTCACCAAATTGAACTGAATCGTTTGAAACAGTTCGCGTTTCCAATAAGCATTAATCAACAAATGACATAAGCTGTTAACTTTTTTAATGTGGCTGAGACTCCCTCTGAGTTAAAACAAACCAATATCCCCGTGTAGTTCATTTACTCAAACAGTACACTGACTGAACTGCTATGAAGAGAGAACTGAAGATGAACACAGAGCCGAACCAGATAAAGAACAAAACATTGACTAATGTTAATTAATATAATATAACCTGGTGTGACTGACTTTGCAGTAAAAATGACAGATATATGCTTTTTGGCACACAGTTTTCTTCTTAATTTTAGCCAAACAACATCATCAACACATCTTCCAAACCTAACCATGATATAATACAACCAAGCAATAATGTGCACACTGAAACTTACTTCTGGAGTCAGAGATTCTGATCTGTGCACAGGAGAGGCCTCAGGAGAAGAGATGTTCTGTAAAAAAAAGAAAAAAGAAAAAAAAAAAAGTCATGTATAAAGCTATTCTGTCTCCTGTTACTACAGCAAATCTATACAAGCTGCTTTATTAAGACATAAGTCCATTTTGTGTGTGTGTTTTCATCTGTTCACCTCAAACTGTAGAGGTGTATTGCAGCGGCTGGTGGTCCGGGATGTGAGAGGAGAGTATGAAAACATGGTAGCATTCAGCTTCTCTACTTCCCCACCTAAATAAAGCGAGCAGGGAGTCATAAGCGAATGAAGAGGCGTTGTGGGAAGTTCAGAGGGCAGAGGTGGGGTGATGGGGGACAATGGTCGTAACAAGAGCTCAGAAGGTGAAGCTGCTGTTTCTGATGAACACTTCAATTTCCTCTTCTTAATTGGTCCTGCCAGCTCTGAACAAAGGGCAATATCAAAAAGTTAAAACTAGTTAAAACTATGTAAAGTAGTTAAAACTCCAAATCTTTGATACCAAGGCATGTAATTCACATTCTGTTGTCTAAGCAGTGGAGTAAGAGCCATTACCAGGTTTAAACGGTTGAGAGCTGCTGGTGGTACTCTTGTGGGAAGAATTGGATTCTGTTCCATCCTCCAACAGACCAGATACCATGCTTTCATCCAGCGCTTGTTTCATCCACCTCTGCTCAGACAGACGTACACAAACTCATGCTATGTAGCCACAATAACAATAGGAGCCACAATACAAACTTAAATGGAGACTACCAAGTCTTTGGGCAATTCAGCTACAATTACATTTTTTTTTTTAAATAAATCTACATTCATTTCCAGGCAAAATACTACTGACACTGTAGATCTGTGTGTTTAAGTTAGTTTATTTATTCAGTAACTCATTCTAACCTTCTTGCAAGAACCATATGCAGGGTCAATCATAAAAGGTCGCCGGCGTCTTTCAGGGTTAAAGGGTGAACCAAAACGAACATAGTGTTTGGGGGTAGTACAGATGAGAGGTGAATGAGATAGTCCTGGCAGCATGTTGAGGGTGGTGGCCAGAACTGTAGGGTCAGTGGTGATGCGTAAGGGGCGTTCCACAGACTCCTCCACCCGCTCTGGAACCTTGTCATTTAACCACTCTGTTACCAGGTACTGTAAATATAAATATAACATAACAGCTCTGAAACATAGTTGACCACAGTCAAGTAACTTTTTCTAATGCTCTTTATACAATACAGATTATGCCAAAGCATTTTTACAGTGTTAAACAGCAATAATACAGTAACAGTACAAATAAATATTTTCTTAAAGTCACCATGAAATTAAAGAAGAATATGGAATATTTGATTGTAATGCACTTCACACATGCACATCTTTTTAATCAGACGCCATTTTTATCTTATTACTGGGCTACAATCAGTCTCCTCAAGCAACACATAGTCACACACACACTCACACATACATACATACATACATACATACATACATACATACATACATACATATATATATATATATACACACACACACACACACACACAAATCAATCATTAATTTTTATTTATTTATGTAATTCCTCTCTTGCAATGGCATCTCTTTCTCTGGTTAAGTGTGCATTGGTGCAAGGGTTGGACAACCTGTCAATCACATGAGATTGCAGCAATAGGAAATTACAACAGTCCAACCAATTCCTGATGGACCAAATTTAAATCCCGCTGGCACTCATCTTCAAATTATACTGGGTTAAATACTTTGCCAGGCAAAAAAATAATAAAAAAATGTTTTTGCTTGAGCCTACACAGGACATGCAGTTTTGAAAACAGATATAATTATTTATTTGGCTTAAGTGTACAACACTGCAGTTCTCCTCATGACTTATGACAAGAAAAACATAATAATTACCCTAAGTAGGATTTACATTGTAAGATGAACTCACCTTTTTAGTTTTTGGGTATCTGATATTTGTCTTATTACCCATCCCTGAAGAGGTGGCACCACAAAGTTCTCCATCCTGGAGACTCCCACAGTTTGGAGCTCCCTCTCCCTGGCCCTGCTCCCTGAGGCCTGCCCCTGCACTGCCTTCTTCACCGCCCACCACAACTCCCTCGGCTGCTTGCTGAGAAAGAGCCTGCCGCTGTCTCCGAGCACGCTGGGCTGAACTGGAGCGGTACCTTGAGATTCGGCTGTTAGGACGAGGTTTGGAACTGCGGGAGGTTTGTGCTTTAGGGGCAGGACTGGGTGTAGCAGGGGGCTTTTCAGAGTCAATATCTGTTGTTTCCTAATGAAGACAATGAGACAGTGAACGTGTGTAAATACACACAGCCATCATGAGCTAAAGCTAAAGTTGAGAAAAAGGAGAGAAAATTAACTACCACAGCAGCAAAGGAGGTGCGCCTTGTACTGACTCCTCCACCTGTTCCTGTATTTGGTACATTGTTTCCTGCTGTAAGTGAGGGCTCTTCTGCCTCCCCTGCATCCAGTTTGGTTTCTTCAGGTGTAGCCTGCGCTGTACCCTGACCACGTTTCTTTCTCCTCTCAAGGTTCTCAAACATGTGCATTATGGCCTCTGCCTTTCGTTCTTCACGAGACTGAAGGGGGCAAAAGGAAAAAGGGCTTGATACAATACATATAGGCCTAGAAAATTCATATCGCTTTTTTTTAACAACAATTTAATTAATGTTTCCAAAAATAAGTTAAAATGTAATTCCCATTTTTTTTTTTTTTTTTTTTTTAAATAAACATGTATCGATTCAACACTGTTCTGCTCTGATGAAAGCTTACACGTCTGTTTGGTGTAAGAGCTCCATTCTCATCTAACTCCTCTTCTCCATTCTCCAACTTCACTCTGTCCATAAGAGCATCCTGTAGCACAAAAACAAGATCAGCTTCATTACCATGTGAGATAATCATCAGCATTATGCCGCAAAACTGCAGCAAAAAGCTAGTAAGAGTTTATGACTGTTTTTCCTTAAACGCACACCTCTGTATCACTGACTCCCTGTGTCTCGTTTGCATCTTCCAGCAGGTGGTTGCTCTCATCAGAAACACTGGTTATGAGCCTGTCCCCTTCCATCTCTCTGCGTCTGGCTCTTCTCCTCCGTGTTTCTGCTCCAGGCAGGGCAAAGTTTGAAGACTGAGGGGATAGCAGTTGAACGGGGCGGAGATTGTGTCTCTGTACAGGACAGTCCTGATTGCCCTTATGACATGCACAATCCACTTTATAATTACTGTGGGAAAAATTATAGAGAAAAAGTGTCAATACCCACAACTTCATATCACAGTTTATTTGGAATTAATAATAGATGCCAATAAATTAATAAGTGACTAACCAGCAGCTAAACTCATAGTCAAAGCCAATCGTGACTTCCGAATCTTTTGAGATTTGAGCAACAGCATAGATACACAGGTGAATCATCCCCTCTGCTATCATGTGCCGCACCTGCGAGTTAGTGTATACAAGATAAAAGTAATCTAATATGAATCAAATTTAGTCAGACTGTTACTTAGCAAAGAAACTATGAACAGACATACTCTGTTTGTACAAATTAACATATGAACATATGAAGCAACCCTACTATGTCAACAGTTAGTAGTCAACAAATTAGTCACACCTCAGCATTGGGTGTGCATGATCTTCTGATAAACCGTGCATCATTGCCAAATGTTCGGGCATCCACACACATCTCCACTTCATTGAACTTGGAGTAAAACAGGACAAATGGATATGGCCTCGAGTGGAGACAACAGAAGAAATTAGGAAAGACTCAATATACAATGTTTTATAAACAATATACATTTTACTACATTTACAAAATTCCCCCAATTCTAATCTAATTAATAAGATGAGATCAACTAAATGTTCAACCAAATACACTTACTTTTTGAAAAAATGTCCGTTGACTTCAAACTGCTGTCTGAGCATGACTTTGCCTCTATACTCAATGATGAGTGTTTCAGGGTCCAAATTCCGTGCAGCTCTGAGAATCTTCCTATGTTTCTGCACACGTGTTACACGACCCAGCTGTAACTAAACACATTAAATACTTGTTGGCAATTGAAAACACCACCGTTTTTCCATATTCCTCTATGTTCTTCCCTCAAATTAGATGAGCCGATATGTACCTCTCCCGTCTCAGTGTGTGCACTTAATTGCTGTAGAGCACGGCGCTACTATGTTAGCGTTTAGCTTAGTAACATTCATTCCTTAGGATCCAAACAGGGTTGAATTTAGAAGCTACCAAGGAATGAATGGTGCTTAGCTAAACGCTAACATAGTGGCGATGCAGGCTACAGCGATTGAGTGCATGCACTGAGACGGGAGAGGTACATATCAACTTGTCTATGTTGAGGGAAGAACATAGTGGAACATGGAAAAACGAAATATCTTTAAACGAAAATAGCACAGTACATTTGGAAACAACAGTTTTCAATTCAGTAAACAAAAATTATTTAACAGGTTTTATCCCTTTTTTAAGCCAATAAAATAAACACTGTGAATAAATACATAGAACATATATAAAATCACGGATTCATTTAAAATATTATCACAGAATTACAGGCAGGGACACATAAATGACCATATGCACAGAGCGTTCTTTAGAGTTTTCCACATAAAGAGAAGACAGCTTGTAAACTTCCAGTGAAGTGCCATTTGATGTTGTGGAATTCATAGGTAGAGACTCTTGAGACCCTCACAGAAACATAGCAATGACTGGCATAATATTTTACACTCATGTTTGTCATTCCTGAAACTGTATATGTGGACGTTTGGTCCTCTTAGACAAACAAAACCTTTCTTCAAATTGTGAATAGATTATGTACAGAAAGTGTGCTTCCTCTTATAGCACAGTTGATTTTGACAGTTGACCGGAAATGACTGAGCTGGCTTATCCAAAACCAGGAAGCAACTGTCAAATTGTTTCCTTAACTCTTGCTTATCAGTAAAATAGTGTTATTTGCAAGATTAAAACACTCAAGCCATGTTTTTCAGTGACAGTTTTTACACTACTGAGTCTGACTATGTGAGTTCATGGAAGATTAATATTATAAATATATGACATCTTCTCTACAATGATTAGTTCCCGTTCTTGAATTTGATTGGTTGAGTGACATTCCAACAGTGCTGATATAAGCATAGGGTCTTTTAATTATTTGTGTTCCAGATAAGTCGTCAGTCTGTATGTTACTGGTGGTCATGTGACCCTTTCAGCAGGTTACACTGTTACACAATTAGGTGGTGACAACCCATCTATAAAAGCGAACCACTGACTTTAATGCTGTGTTGCTCATGCTTTGGCTTTATTTGGAATCATTTTTAAGAAGTGAAACCACATCTATACCTGCATTTGCGAGCCCAACACAGTGTTGTTGCAGGCTAGTTCTGTTCTATTAATGGTGTCCATTGCGACAGTAGATGGCTTGGGGGACAAGTTGCCGTTAGCACAGTAGTGTTTGAGGAGGTTCTGCACATCAGCACTGTACTGGTTAGACAGAGCTTCCTCGTACTGGTCCGTCCACTGGCGAATTCGTGTCTCCCATCCTTCTGCTGTATTCTCATCCAGAACACTAGCCTCAGACGCAGAGTTCTGCAACAATCAGAGGGTGTATTTGATTAAAAATGCATCTGGTTAACTTTAGTCTTTGGTAATGAATAGTACTAAAGCTCATTTCCAAAGCAGAAGAGGTGGATCAACTTTTTTTTTTTTTGCATATTTGAGTCCATACCTTCATTCTCATGGATTTTCTGGAACCCTCTCTGTAAGCCTGAAATGAGAATACAAATATAATGAGAATAAGCCTGAAATGAGAATATAAATCTACATTTTTATTATCATATAATAGAGAGGATGGAAAAACTGATAAAAAGAGAGACATGCCCATGATCACACGATTCAAACTCCATGAACATGTTCACTTGCTCTGACAGAAGTGATTATTCATCTAGAATTCAGAGTTGTCATATTTGCCGTCTATGTCATGTGAACAGGATTGTGCGTGTATGTGTTTTACCTTAACTTTCTTGGCTTTAGGAGTAGTGCGTGTTTTCTCTATGCTCTTCTTTCTCTTCTTAACTTTGCTGGGTTTAACTCTTTTGACAGTGAGAGTGATGCTAGTGGGTGTGTGTTGAGTGGCCGTGTACGACACAGCAGAGGCTGACATGTCCTCATCTCCACTCTCTGTAGCACTGCTCTCACCAACTGTAAAGGCAAATATAAATTAAGCTCAAGACTCAGCATGACTAACCATCAGCACGTGAGAGAGCACTGACACTGGTAAGGTTGAGACAAAAACACACACAACATTCTCCCAAGGTTTTTTCTCCATTCTGTCACTGATGGGAGTTTTGGTTCCTTGCCGTGGTCGCCTCTGGCTTGCTTGGTTGGAGTTACTTAATTTACAGATTTACAAATGATTGCACAGACCCAATTAAACTGAACTGAGATGAAATCACTGAATTCAATGATGAACTGCCTTTAACTGTCATTTTGCATTATTGACCCACTGTTTTCTGTTTTATTGACTAATTAATGTTGTTCAGTTGCTTTGACGCAATGTATTTTGTTTAAAGCGCTATATAAATAAAGGTGACTTGACTTGACAACACACAAAAGCAAAACCTTAAATTTATCACTCACTGTGATAAATTTAGAAAAATAAAAACACACCCAGAAAAACAACCCTTATTTTTCAAAAAACTGTCAGAAATTACAAGATGAAATAAAGGTATTACTGGGAAGAGAAGTAACAAATGAAATCAGGCACTGCTCTGATCATTATATTCAAGAGCTGTCCCTGAACATCTGTAACCATATTCTTAACAGTTGTTGAAGCCGTATTGAATAAATCAACTGAATTATGAATTAAGTGTAACTGTTTAACGTTAATGCGTTGGGTTTTATTGTTACTATTAGTGTTGAATAGTAACAGACAGATGTTATTTGAATTATGTACAGTAGATAAATCTTCCTATCCAAATTATTTTGGGCTAGAGGTTCTCCAAATTTTTACAGTGAGTTTTTTTTTTTTTACTTTCACACATCATCTTTCTTTATCTATGCATCAAAACTATTAAAACTATCGGTTAAATATTAAAACTTAAAAGGGACATCAGATGCCCATTTTCCACCATCTGGTATGACTCTTCATGAAATGTCTGTAACATACTTTAGATAAAACTCCTCTATGATAGTATAAAACAACACCCTTTTCACCTTCTCAAAAACAGCTCTGTTCACAGCGACCCGTTTCGGTGCATGTCCCTTTAATGATAATGAGCTACTACTCACTCCACCACTCTCTTCCATGGGGCTTGTCAAAACATTACAGGTGAAGTGCTGCCATGGACTCCATATATGTGGCTCAGGGATGGTCATATTCAAATATATAGTTATCTACATAAATCGGCTGCAAAGTGAAACAGCTCGCTGGATGACAGTTTCAGACTCAGACAGCCCATAACAACCTGGCTGTGTGTTTTCTTTTCAGCTTTTCTGAGCTGGCAGATATGCCAGAAACCTAACAAAATGATATTAATAAAATAAAAAATAAAAAACGTTACAATTTCATCCGATGTCCCCTTTAAATGCTGAGACAAGGCTTTGTCGAGTCAACATGAAAGTATGCCATGACAAAGTCTACCTATATAAGCATATAACCAAACTGAAACAACATCAAACTGACTCAAGCTGAATAAGATCACATGGTCTTCTGTGGAACTGCTTATAGATGAATTGAACTTGTTTTAAAGTTAATGAGCTTTACACAGACATTGAACTGAACAATAAACACTGAACTGACTGAATGACGACACTATTGTCTTGTTAGAGCTGCTTTGCAACAGAATTTGCTGTAATTTGCATATTGAATTTGATGAACTTTGCATCACTGATTCTCTTACTATTCCTGTTTATTACTGTGATGCTACTTTTTTTTAAGAATCTGTACTGTATAAAGGGCTATTTAAATAAAGGTGAATTGACTACATAGTTTTATTGCTAATACTGGAACCTTATTAATTTTACATTCTTATTTACACATTTTTCCTGGCACAGTTTTTGTGTTTACTGATGATTTGGCAATATTTTTAAACAATCTTTTTGAAAAAGTACTTTGAAACTAAAACTAAGAAGCAAAGTGATTCAGAGTGAGTAAGATCATGTTCATTATCATAAGAGTTTTACCTGAAACATTCTCTGCTTTTCTGCGCTGCCCATCCATCCCTTGGTTCTTCTCCAGACCCCTGCAACAAGACCAGTCCTTCAGTTCACATTTTCTATCCATTACAGCAATAACTAACTGCCATAACTCAGAGTTAAGCTATTGGTTCTTACAAAGGTGAACCACTGGTGTGATAATTTAGCCAATTTACATAGACAGAAAGCTGATTTAAGGCCTAGGCATTTAAGGCTGGACATGAACTTTTGCCTCAACGAGATATAAAAAATGCAAAAATGTGAAATTTTACTAACGTGACTTCAGTTTGATATTGGCCATTTATTTGTTTGTGAGATCAAAAATAAAAGCTTCACCAACCATTAAGATATAAGCTTAGGGGAACATCTTGACATTTACTGTAATCATCGGTTATATTTCAATGATGGACTGTATTTGGCAGTAAATCTAGTGAAATCTGTATTTTCTGAAGGGTTAAAGAATGTAAATTTTTTGGGTGTGCGAACTGTTCTCAGAGAGTGACGAAATGGTAATTCTCAGTGGGAAAATCTGCATTTGATTTATATACCACTAAAGCACAGTACAATCTGAAATTAAATATTTCAGATACAAATCACCCACCTGCATCTCTCACACTTAATGAGGAAGCCATCTTGCATTGGACGGCACTGACACCAAGAAGGTGGATTTGAGCCTTCCACCACCTCGTCCTCCTCCGAAGAGCTCTCACTGTCAGCAGAGTTGTCTGGATCATTGAGGGAGAAACAGGGTCGCGATCGTCCCAGTGTGCCATTGCGTTCCATATGGGAGAAAACGGTCTGGGAGAGTGGGGAGGCAGGAGGGGTGGGAGGGGGTGGAGCTCCATAGTTATGATCCTGACAACACACAACAGAAGACTGTTGCATCTTCAAACAACGGTGTTCAGGCACAACAAAAGGGAAAAGGAAAGAGAGAGGGGGAAGAGAATAACATGTGGGGAGCAGGGAAAAGGGGTAGGAAGAAAGAAGAGGTGGAAATGAAAAACTAAAAAATGTGGTATTCAAAATTAAATATTTCACATAGCTAAGAATGTTTTGGCTAAAGTATCTTAGACTACAACCATAAAACAAAATTAACTTCATTTATGTAAACGTTACTTTAAAAAAAAAATTTGAGGAACAGTAATGCTCAAGACAAAATTGCTGGTGATGTTCCTTATTTGAAAGTTGCCTTTGATAATAACATTTGCTTAATGATTAAATGCTAATGCAACTTTTGATCTGCAGTTTTGTTTAAGTCAGGTTTTTGACTGTGGCTTTGGGTGTCAAAATAAACTCAATTTAGTCCATGGTAAATTCACTTTTTATTGAAACTGCAATTATAAATATATCATAACGCACAAGGTTATTTAATATGATTCAGCACCATGCATGTAGGAGCTAAGTCTAATAATTTATGCTATCGAGTTGCCTGATCCCAGAATAATTAGGTTGACGCGCTTACTTTGTTTGAGGTTCCGTTGTTTTCTTCCTTATTACATGTCTCCATAAGGAACGTGAAGACCATTCTTCTGTTGCATCAACATACACAGTTTATTGGTTCCACAAAACACCAACGTGAATAATGTCCAATTCAATATCCAACACATACACCAAAACAAAGTTTACAATTTCACTCTTGTCATGTGTTGCGCCTGTTGCATGGCCCTGCACTACATAGCTATGCGTTGCAATGTGGTCAAAAACATTTTTGCCCTTCTAGGTCAGTAGGAGGGTAACCTATATACTAAAATCTTGTAACGTTTACAGTGCCACTCAGTGGTCAAAATGATAGTAACATATCACCTTATTAAACACATTTTGGCTCCTACACCCCGACCCCTAACTGTTAATGGTGGACAAACATAATTCAAATACAATAAAAAGAAGGAGCCCAAGTAACCACGAGGAGTCAAAGAGTCCATAATTACTACTATGTAAGGTTGAGTATCTTTTTTTTTTAATATATATATATATATATATATATATATATATATATATATATATATATATATATATATACATATATACATATACACCGGTGCCAAATCGATACTTTTAAAACAGTTCAGGTGCCTAAACCGATACTTATAAAAAATAAAATAAAATGAACAACAATTCCCCCAAAAATGACGGATTGGCCATTAGCACTATAAACACATGATTCGTTTCATTCACACTCGACACCAGAGGGCGCTCTCACACTGAAAATCCACATATCCAGTCTATGGCTGGGCGATATATCGAATATTAGCGATAGTATCGGAATCATTTTTACAACGATGTAAAATTTGAAAATATTGGGAATATCGAATATTTCAAATCCAAGTATACTTTCCCAAAAGAACGCACTGAACATCCGAAAACAGGAACATGTAACTGCTCTACCCGCCTCTACTACGAGAGCTTTCATGAGAGCGGTTGCCAGATTACAAGAGTTTAAATCCCCGAATCAGAGCTTCGCTGTTACAAGGATACATGATCTGTATCCCGCCGATGATCTGAAAACACTAACAAGCTGGAGTTTAGTGATCTAATGAAAGTACGTTCAGCTGGGCTGTGTTCTGTCATAAGATCTCGACTGTATTGATTGCGATTGTGATCGCTAAATAAATGCACTTACTCAACCACTGATGTTTGAATAGAGAAACATAGAATATGGCCATTTGGAATTATTATTAGTGAATTTAACGGTTATATTTACCAGTTTTCATAATATAGACAGAGAGAGTGCAAAAGTCGATGGTATTCATTTATGTATATTTATATGCTTCAGCAACCCATCTAACAATCTAAAAGGGTTTTAGTGTCAGTAGGAACATAGTTTCATGCCCCAGAGGTTCTCTTAAATCGGCAGACAGTTGACAGTTTTGTGTTCTTAGCTAAAAATGCTAATAAAATACTTATCCCAGTTGCATAATTTAAATTGCGAATTGCCAGCACTAAAAAGTTGATGGAATGTACCGTAATTTCCGGACTATAAGTCACACTTTTTTTCATAGTTTGACTGGTCCTGTGACTTATAGTCAGGTGCGACTTATTTATCAAAATTAATTTGACATGAACCAAGAGAATTGAACTAAGAGACATGAACTAAGACGGACATGAGAAAACATTACCGTCTCCAGCCGCGAGAGGGCGCTCTATGCTGCCAGAGATGCTGCTCAGTGCTCCTGTAGCCTCTCACTGAAATCATAGAGCACCCTCTCGCGGCTGTAAATGTTATTGTTTTTTCTTGGTTCATGGCTCTAAATAAATGCGACATAGTCCAGTGCGACTTACATATGTTTTTTTCCTCATCATGACGTATTTTTGGACTGATGCGACTCATACTCAGGTGCGACTTATAGTCCGAAAAATACTGTACTTTCTGTACTACTTTTGACTACTTCAGTTACATATAGGCCTTAAGTGATCACTTGGTGTAGATTTATTTTAACTGCTTAAATTAGTGGTTTAAGGGCAAAAAAATCATGTTTTTTTAATTATTATTTAAATGCAAATGGAAACATATTGAGATATATACTGAATATTGTAAAAATTGACAAGAAGCTACATTAGATCACAAAAGGAAGCATTTGACTGGTGTTGTAAAAAGGTAATAAGGTTCTCTTTTGTTGTACAACAGGTTTAGAAATTTGAATACAAGGGAGGTTTAGCTTTAGGCATTTTAAGCATTTTTAGTTTAGTTTAGTTAACAGAAGCTGCTGTCATTAGAGCAAGTGTAACTACTGCATTGACGCACTCCTCAGATGCTCTCATTTACTGAGTTGTGCTTTTAAGTTGGTATGTGAATACAACATGGACACTTTCGTTACTACAAAGATTTGTTGGATTTGTTGTTGGACAACAGAGCTGAGAACCCTTTTTACAGCACTTAACCAACTAATACAACCCTTTTACAGCACTTAACCAACTAAAACTAGCACTTTTCCTTTTCTTGTCTTTCATATGAAAAAAAAAAGCTTGCCATACAGGTGAATGCTACTCCATCTTTTACAGGTTACTCTTCCCCTCTTTACTTCCATTGGTCCAAAGTAATCTACTCTAGTGTTGGTAAATAGTAGTAGATCATAAAGGATATTTTCCTTTGGAAGATCTGCCAACTTTTGTTCGGTTGCTTTTCTATTATTGCATCTACAAAAGCCACATCCAGAAATGATCTTCCTGACTACAGAGTAAAAGTAAATAATCTAAAATTTCCTTCTAGCCATGGACAACATATGACTTCGTCTACCATGTCACAGATTTTTAGAAATGTCCTCACTCAATTTCCTTTGCTGACAATAGCGAACGATGGGTTTCTTTGCTCCCAATATTTCATCCCGTGTTTTAAGTCAAGACTCTTAGGTGTTGCTGTGACTCTTGACCACTCAGACTGTATGCCATTATCCTTTGGATTCTTTGGTTCTTTGGATGACCAGCATTCATATCCTTCTGCTTCTTTCCCAAGCAAATTCTTTCTAACAAAATCATTTTCAACTTGAAAAACCAGGCGACTGATATTTTGAGTCTCCATGACTCCAAAAAGTAAGTTTACCTTAATTTATCATTTGATATGTTTAAGTAGATTATTAAGTAGAGTCTATTGAGATCTTTAGTGTGCCTATAGGCCAATACTCCTCCTGCAACCACAAGGTGGCTGGACCTTCAAGCCACCAAATGTTCTTCAGAAATTCTTCAACCTTTCCTCTTGATGCATCTTCAGCTGGATTGTCCTTAGAACTGACATCTCCACTGTGAGGGTTCAACTATTTCTCTAATGGTTGTGAAACTGTTGGCCACAAATGTACTGAAACACTTGTCTTTATTGTTGATGTACTTCAATACTGAAGTACTGTCAGTCCAGAAGACTGCAACTACAATCTGGATTTTCAATTCTGCTTTTAACATTGTGTCCACCTTGGTAGCAAACAATTCCCATCAACTCCAAACGGGGAATGATTACAGCATATTAGACGTATGTCATTGTGCCGTATACATTTTCACTGGAATCCTGTAAAATGGTATAGTTGAGTGTGCTTCAGTTTTTTTTAAATCCCCTGGCTTTATGCACCTGTCTACGGTGAATGCACCGGACAACTCCAGATCTTCCAACAATCTTTTCCACTGCCTTAAGTTGTCCTGTGTATGGCATCATCCTATCCACAACTTCTCCTGCAGAGTTCCTGTTGCATCATCTTGGCAAACAAAATGACTAGCGATAAAAACCTAGAGCTGAAACAACGAATCGATTTAATCGATTAAAATCGATTATTAAAATAGTTGTCAACTAATTTAGTCATCGATTCGTTGCTAAATAACTTTTATTTGCCATAAGCGGCTCATTTCGTGCATATTTCAAATCTGCGGTGACCAAAGTGTGGCAGTAATGAGCCACCGGGGGTTTTACTCAGCCAGTACAACAGGAGAAGTAGCGAATAGCCAATAGCTGGCCTTGTTTTATGTCACGTGCTTCCCGAACAGCGTCTCTGCAGCCATAGACATCAAATGATGTCTATGTCTGCAGCATTCAGCGTGATGTGGGAGTACTTTACATTGAGCCTTTAAAAAAAGAAGAGTAACCTGTAAACTCTGCACTACTGCACTGTTTAAGGGGACGTTCACATATCGCGTCTTTTGCGCGCTCAAGTTCGTTATTTCCAACACCGCACCGCATCGAGTTAAAAACATTTCAACTTTTCAGAATGCAGCAACCGCACCGCGGGTCATGTGACAAGAACTAACCAATCAGCTTCATCCTTTCCTGTAACAACGTTAAAAGCTCAGTCAAGATGAAAGGAACAGCTGATCATAGTTGTATATGGATTTCCATTTTGAAATAAATTTAGTAGCAGAGCTACTGCAAGCGATTTTTTGAGCTGCAAATCCATTTATCCTTTGCAGAAATTTCCGCGTCTTCAAGGAGAGAGCACGTCATGGTTGCTTAGCAAAGGCAGACGCCTCAGGGGCGCTTCTGCGCGAGCGCTTTGGAAAGAAGGAGAAAGCGGTGCGCCTAGCGTTTTCCACGCGTTTTTAGGCGCGATTTGTGAACTAAGACTTTCATTTGTGCAGATTCTCCAGTACAATGTTGTTTGCAAATGTTTAGTCGTAAAAGCTGATAACATTGCTTTTTAACAGTTAACATTTAAAGCTTTACAAACATGTTCTGTGATCAGTTTGTCGTTTACCAGTTCAAAATTCAGTCGTGCAGCCTAATTATGACTGAATGAGAGAGGTAAATGTAGATATTTGAAATGCACTTTTTTTCTAAGTATTATTCACTGCTCTTTTTCACACAGCAGGTTTTTTGTGTGTGTCCAATTTTTTTTTTCAGGACAACCCTCTGATGGATTTTACTTTAAATTGTGAGTTCCATTCAGGTTTCATGCCATTGGCACTTTTTTTGAAGGATTGTTTACAATTTCACAGCAAAAGCTATAAAGCTTTTTCCCAGTATATAATAAAATACAATGCACTGCAATTTTATTCAATAATTTTATTTTATTTTATTCAATTTATTTATTCAATTTTATCCTTATTCTTCGTGAAAATATGTTCTGAAAGATTCCTTAATAAGCTTTGTTCGGGGTGTTAAACTACTTTAGGAGCTCTAAGGACTGCCATGGTGAAAACATTATTTGAAATCTCCTTGTGAAATTTGCTAGAGTATGGGTCAGTGTTCTGATTGCAGAAGAGTTCGACAAAGGATTACTAACACAATAAAACAACTCCAGGTATATTTTTGATTAGGATATGACAGTGCAAAATGGTTAAAATCTCTTAAATCTATGCTGAATGATAAAGACCATTTATTAATAATTTACTTGGGGAAAAAATGGAAAACACTAAAATATAAGTACATAAACCGATTAATCGATTAATCGTAAAAATAATCGACAGATTAATCGATTATCAAAATAATCGTTAGTTGCAGCCCTAAACCCCAGAGGATCGTACACAGAGGATGGTGATTAAAAACATGCCACGTCTGGTAAGAGATTGATGTTTTACCTCCAACTTGAATTTGAAAGAGTCCATACAGTCATCCTATACTCCACAAGTTTTCAGAGATGTTTCCATCTGGCCACCAACAAAAAAATGAAGCAAATTTCTGTCTTCTTCAGCAACCTTCACTTGATGGAACATAGACTGAATGTCATCTCTAAAAGCTATGGGTTACTTCAAGAAATGAACTGGTAAGATTAGGACCTTGCAGAAGTTTGTTGTTCAACGATGTTCCCTGAAACATTGCTCCACATTCAAACATCATGGCGGACACCATGATGAGGGATGTACCATACTTTCCCAATTTCATAGTGCAGCTGTTCTTGAGGTACTTCTTCTGCATAGACCTTGCTAAAGACATACATGGATCCTGCATATTCCTGGTGAAAACCATGGTTGAGAAACTTTTTCTTCAAACCAAAGATCTGTTGCTTTGCCACAGCAAAGTTGTTAGGCAGATAGACTTCTTTAGTCTTAAAAGGTAAATTCAAACAATGCTTCCCATCTTGACATACCTCTGACTGCCACGTTTTTGCAAATTGCAAGAAACTAACTTGTTATCCGTTGATGACTGTTTCACAGCTGCTGATTGCCCTTTGATGTGAAGCACCATAGGGTGAGTTTGATGACAAACTTTGCAGGTTTAACGCCCCTTAAATTGCTTTTTTTAAACTGACCACACTCCTTCAATGAGTGATTATTAGAACAGCATAAGCAATCAACCTTTCCCTGAGTCCCTTTTAAGTAAACTCCCAATTACTGAAAGGGAGTCTATGTTTGCTACTGTAGTAGCAAAATTAGCTCCCTTTATTCTTTCCTTAGGCTGTGACTTAAATCTGGTCAATGTCTTGGTTCTAGTGACACCAAACAATGACTCTCAGCAAAGAGAGGGTCAGAAAGAATCCGGACATGACAGTTAATGAAAGTGACCAGATCAATAAAACAAGCTCTGCGGTTACGTTTCCATTATGTCATAAGCTTTTATTCTCCACTGATCCCTCAGGTTGAATGGCAATTTTTAAATAACACTTTGCATGTTAGCAAGCATATCCAGTTCTTGCATGTACTGAAGCTCCTCCATTACATTGTAACATCCACACAAACATAAATCATACGCTTTTAGTCATTTCACGGGTCTCCAAGCAAGAGGTTTTTTAATTTTAGTAGTAGCAATTTATTTAATTTCCAAAATGTTCCTGTAAAAGACTCTTATCCAAGCTCAGGAGCCATATGCTGACAACTACACACCAACTCTCATAAATTGTTCTAAATAGTACAAACAATCTGCCTTACTGGCTTTTACTTTCACACCGTGCTCAAAGGCTATTATAAAGGTTCAGTATTGAAGAGAATTCCTATCAAATATGGGAATATCTCTTGATGGCAATGACATTGAATGCTGTTGTTGAACCAAGGCAGTTGTGATCTCATTTTGCCTATATATGATAGTAAGTATATTATTAGACTGATTCTGACCAGTTGCATTACAGTATATAGATTGCTTGCCCTTTAATTGAGAAGTTGTATGTGGTGATGTTCCATGTACAATTGCTGCTTGTCGTTGTTTATTAAACACATACTGTTGGCTTGTAGCAGTGTTAATCCAACTCTCACTAGTTTTAGGTCCCACATCAACTATTTGACCAGGTGGTTGTAAACAGAACCTTTGTTGAACTGCTTTGCCTGCTCCAGCTTTGTATTCCTGTGCCATATGGAGGGAATTCATGACACTCGCAGATCCCAGAGAACTGATTTTTTGTTCAAAAGCCTCCAACACTGCCAGCTTAGCAATGTATGCAGCTAGTTCAGCCTCCAAATCAGGCTGCTCCCTTTTCCTCCTTAACTGCTGCTCTTGGCTCCTTGAGGACATGCCTGTTCTTTAAAGCTGCAACAAGAGCAACAAGTGCAGCTCTATTTGCCTTTGCTTTTATCCTTGCAGAGGATGTAGCTACTACTACTCCTGTTGCTCATTTTCTACTATCAACATTAGACACACTATCATTTGGATTAATGCCATCATCATTAAAGGTACAGGTTGTAGGACCTGCCATGAGAGGGCGCACTACCAAAACAATAACAATCGCATGGTTTGATGAAGCTAAGGAGGAGCGTGGAATGATGGGATTTGTTCAAGGTCAAGGTCAAGGTCAAGGTCAAATTTATTTATAAAGCACATTTCCAAGCAGTCATTACTGCCACAAAGTGCTGTACAGCAATTCATACCAAACATAAAAACATACTAATTAATCAAAAAGAGAAATTACATAGGCAACATGTCCCAATAATAATAATAGTAGTTAAAAACACATGTAGACATTTTTACAATCAAACATCACAACGTCACAGCTCGTATTGTATTAAAAGATTTTTCAAAAAGATGAGTCTTTAAAAGCGATTTAAATGACTCAATAGAGCTAGCTTCCTTAATATTAAGGGGAAGAGCATTCCATAGCTTAGGTCCTGCAACAGAAAATGCTCTGTCTCCTCTGGTTCTCAGTCTAGATCTAGGACAGTCTAGAAGTCGCTGGTCATTTGACCTAAGTGCTCTGACTGGGGTGTGCATAGTCAGCAAATCCGCTAAATAAGATGGTGCTAATCCATTTAAAGATTTAAAAACAAATAATAAAATCTTAAACTGGATTCTGAAAGCAACAGGCAACCAGTGGAGGGACGACAGTACCGGAGTAATATGATCAAACCGTTTTTTCCCTGTCAACAGGCGAGCGGCTGCATTTTGTACTAATTGTAAACGGTGAATAGATGACTGATCTAAGCTATAGTATAAAGAGTTACAGTAGTCCAAGCGATTTGTAATGAGGGCATGTACAACTTTTTCTAGTTGACTTTGCGGCAGGTACAGCTTCACTTTCCCCAACAGTCTAAGCTGAAAAAAGCTTGTTTTAACTACTGAACTAATTTGTTTCTCTAACTTAAAAGAACTATCAATAATGACTCCAAGATTTTTTACAGATGGGCTGTAATTAGGGAGTAATGGGCCTATAGCCCTGTTTAGACCTGAGATATCCGGCTTCCCAAAAATTATAATTTCAGTTTTTTTGTCATTTAAATGTAAAAAATTTAGTGACATCCAATCCCTTATTTCACCCAGACAGTTACTCAGTGCTTCAATAGAATTGGTTTTAGAATTTAGAGGTAGATATATCTGGACGTCATCAGCAAAGCAGTGAAACAAAATTTTGTGTTTCCGGAAAATCGATCAGCATATACAATGAAAACAGGACTGGGCCCAAGATAGAACCTTGGGGCACCCCACTATTAATTGGAGTTTTCTTAGAGTAAAAAGGTCCGAAATTTACAGAAAAAGATCTGTCAGTCAGATAAGACTCAAACCAGTTCAGAGCTGTGCCTTTGATACCTGCACAGGACTCAAGTCTTGACAGTAAAATCTTATGATCGACCGTATCGAACGCAGCAGTCAAATCTAAAAGCACCAACACAGCAGAGCTACCAGAATCAGAAATGAAGAGGAGATCGTTAAATACAGGCGTCAGCAACCTTAGGTACGCGTGCCACCATGGGCACGTGGTACCTTAACCTATGGCACGATGGCAATATGTGTTCAAGAGTTATTGATGTGTTGAAATCATGGTTGAAATGCTGAAGCACTCTCTCATCCTCATCATGAGACCCACCCTACTCTGTCTCTGCTCTGATTGGCTAGTAGGCTGACGCGTTACTATAGTAACGCTGCTGGCAGAGCGGGCTTGATAGCGGTATGTCGGCAATGGCAGGCCCGCTAGCTAAGAAAACTAAAGTTAATGTTCGGGCATTCCAGCCCTCATGGACAGACGAGTGGGGATTTGTGTTTCAGAAGGACCGTGCTGTGTGCACATTGTGTCTCGAAAATGTTGTTTGCCGAACATCGAGTGTTAAACGCCACTTTGAGACCAAACATGAGAAATCATTCAAGGATGTGGCAGACAAGGCTGAATTGATCCAACGTGCTGTGTCCAGGTATGGGAAGCAAGCTAACACACTTAAAGTCTTCGCCACGGCCAAAGATCATGCTACCGAAGCAAGCTATCACATTGCTAATTGCATTGCAAAATGGGGAAAGCCATTCACTGATGGCGAATATATAAAGGAGGCTTTCATCTGTAGCTCAGATGTTTTGTTCAATGGCTTACCAAACAAAGAGACAATACAATCAAGAATAAAAGACATTCCCATATCTGCCAGAAGTGTTGAACGACGCATCGAAGAAATGGCTGAAAACGTAAGAGCACAGCAGACAGGTGGTTTGAAAGAAGCCGTGGTATTTAGCGTTGCACTTGATGAGAGTGTGGATGTAAATGACATACCACGTTTGGCAGTCGTGACAAGATACGGTGATGTGACTGTAAGAGAGGAACTATGTTGCTTAAAGCCAATGCCTGAAACAACAATAGGTGAGGACATAGCCAGAGTTTTTCTGGATCATTTTGAGGAGCGAGGGATTGACATTAGCAAGATTTTTGCAGTGACAACAGATGGCGCCCCCGCCATGGTCGGGAAACAGCGGGGAGCAGTCACATTAATCGAGGAGCAAGTTGGTCACCCCATTATGAAACTTCACTGCATAATACACCAAGAAAATCTTTGTGCAAAAATGTCAAATTCAGATCTTAATGAGGTTATGGCTACAGTGGTGAAAGTTGTTAACTTCATAGTTAAGCGATCTGCTCTAACACACAGACAGTTCACATCTCTGCTCGAGGAAATGAACTGCGCATATAAAGATATCCCTCTCCACACAGCAGTCAGGTGGCTAAGCTGCGGGAAAGTTTTGGAGCGGTTTGTCAGCTGCTTTGATGCTATAAAGGCCTTCCTGGCTGAAAAAGGCCAAGACTATCCCGAACTGCAGGACGAGGAATGGGTTGTGAAACTTATGTTTCTCACGGACATTACGGGACAACTCAACGAGCTAAATCTCCGCCTGCAAGGTGCAGGGCAAACCGTTTTGGACATGTATGACACATGGGCTGCTTTTGTTGGAAAGCTGACAATTTTTTCAAGCGACATTGCCACCTCCACTTTCCGCTACTTCAGACACTTAAGGGAGCTGTCCACGGAGCACAGCATCAGCACCGCTGAAATATGCAAATACATCAGCGGGCTTGAGTCGGAGTTTACAACAAGATTTCGGGAATTTCAAAAGTATGGGCCCATGTTTTCATTCTTGATTAAACCCGATAGCTTTGATGGACATGAACTGGATTTAGCTCTGATGGATTGGCTGGATATACAGAACGTGGAAATGGAGCTGATTGAGCTGAAGACTTCAACACTGTGGGTGACAAAGTTTGCAGAGCTACGGAAACAGCTGGAAACAGCCGCAAGGCATGATCACGGGACTTGCATCTTCACCTGCTGGATATCTGTACCAGATAAGTTTTGCTGTCTCAGGAAGATTGCATTGGCTTTGCTGACAGTCTTCGGATCAACATATATCTGTGAGCAGATATTCTCACATATGAAGAGCGTGCTCAGCCCCTCCCGCAGTCGTTTGACAACTGACCACTCCGAAGCTTGTGTGCAACTTAAAGTGACTAAATACGAACCCCAAATTATGGAGCTCAGCAAAGAAAAGCAGGGCCAAGGTTCACATTGACTGGTAAGCATCTGTTTAATGTAGCACACATGACTTTACATACAAGGGCTCTGTCCCAGTCTCTTTTTTCATGTCAGATGTGGATGTTTTCATGGCAGCATTCTTGTATATAGTGTTTGTTACACTTAATTCTCCCTTTGTGACATTTGCTGCCATGCAACCTTTTTGAAATGAGGTAATATGCAAGCAGTATGCAAAATGGGAACTGCATATACATGTAAAAAAAAAAAAAAATACACAGCATTATTGTATATATGTCTGTTACTTTTAATTCTCCTGTTTTGACATTTACTGCCATTATAACTGAGTGAAATTTAAGATGTTAAAAAAGAAATGAAGGTGTAAAAAAGGTGTAATGTTGGTAAGGTTAATGATTTCAACTCAGATGTTGATATTTTTATAAGTATGGCAGCCTTGTATCATACTCCGTTTATATTTACAATGTCCTGGTTATGGGAACTAAATGTTATCAAATGTTGCAATGGAATAAAACTACAGATTCCCTGGATATTAAACTTTTGATGTGATGTCATAAACTTAATGTTAACATGGCACACTAATAGACAAGACATTTTGAAAAGGGCACTTCATATCAAAAAGGTTGCCGACCCCTGGTTAAATACTTTTAGAAGTGCGGTTTCCGTACTATGACCTGATTTAAAACCTGATTGAAATTTTTCAAATATATTATTTGATTTAAGGTGCAGTAGATGTTGCTTATAAACTACTTTTTCTAATATTTTAGACAAAAAAGGCAGCTTGGAAACTGGCCTGTAATTAGACAAGACAGAGGGGTCTAAATTGTGTTTCTTTAGGAGGGGTTGTACAATGGCCTTTTAAAGGTTACCGGCACAGAACCTGTTAAAAGAGACATATTTATCATATTTAAAATATAAAATCCAACAGTGTCAAATACATCTATAAAAAGCTTTGCAGGAAGGCAGTCCAATGAACAGACAGAAAGTCTTAAACATTGGACCGTCTTTAACAAATCTGAAAGCGATATTGGGATAAAATTTTCAAATATGCCTAAGCATAGCGGTGTAACACTGGGATCTGGTGCAGTACAACATGTTAATGACCTAATACTGGACACCTTATCAGTAAAAAATTCACAGAATTGGTCACACAAATTGGTGCTAGGAATAATGCCGATGTGTTCAGGAGGGTTAATTATCCTATTTAGTACATTAAAAAGGACTTAGGTTTATGACAGTTGTTTTGCACAAGAATCGACATGTACTGGGTCTTTGCAGCTTTAACAGCAGACTGGTATTTGGACAAGAAATTTCTTAAAATCTCCAGAGAAATATAGAGCTTGTCTTTCCTCCATTTCCTCTCAGCAAATCTACATTCCCTTCTGAGAGCACGAGTGATGTCATTTTGCCATGGCTCTCTATTTAAATTAGCCTTCTTGCTCTTTAGCGGTGCTACTGAGTCAAGAATTTCAGTACAAGTAGAGTCAAATAAAGCCACCAACTCCTCAATGTCCTTGAATGAAGAAATGTCTCGAGACACTACTGGAGAGGTGTCAAATGCTGCAGCAAATAATGAAGCCGTAGATGAATTAATTATGCGCCGCTGACTCATAGGGAAGCATGACTTGCTTTGAGAGCACGGCAAAGAGACAGTAAATAAAACTGGCATATGGTCAGAAATACCTGCATCTGAAATGTTCTTTATGGACACATCTAAATTGTGTGACAGTACCAGATCGAGAGAATGGCCCTTGTTGTGAGTCGGGCCATTCACCGATTGAGTGAGGTTAAAAGAATCCAAAATGTTTAAAAAATCCTTGACCAAAGGCTTAGAAACACAACAAACATGAATATTAAAATCACCAACAATTAAGAAATGATTATAGGTGAGAGCAATACCAGCCACAAACGCCGAAAAGTCATTAATAAATTCCTTGTTAATTTTTGGAGGGCGATAAATAAGTGCACATGCCACTGATCCATGTAATTTAAGTTTGAGTTCAAAAAGTTGGAGCTCAAAGCTCTTATATTGATTACATGGGAGTTTTTTTTACAGTTCAGGCTGGATTTAAAAATTGTCGCTAGGCCTCCACCTTTACCCGTTGTTCTAGGACAGCTAAAGAAAGAGCATGACGGAGGAAGGAGCTCTGAGAAGGGGAATAACTCACCGGGTTGAACCCATGTCTCCGAAAGAAGCATACAGTCAAGCTCCCGGGATCGAAAAAAGTAATTTAACATAAAAGTCTTGTTAGACAATGATCTAACATTAATCAGTGCCAAATTAAGAACAGTGTCCTGTGTGTGTGGTAGTTTGGCTCGAGCCAATGAACGGAGATTCATGAGATCCACGCCGCGCTTGGCCGTTTGTGAACGCCGGGGAACAAATTCCTCCACTGGCACACGCAGCTGATCCACAGCGACGACCGCTTCAGGTTGTATCGGGAGTAGCCACCTCCTCTTGAGGTACAAAGAAGGACATACAGTTGGAAAGAAGAAGTCGTGTTGAAATCCCAGTCCATTTTTCCGCGTGTACCGTAGATATGCTCTTGCTCTTGCCACCACACCACCTCGCTTTCTCTGCCTTCTGTGGCGTTTCCTCCGCGAAGCTGTACTGGAGGTAAGCTGCAAATACGCCGGCAGAGCTGGGAGTGTAGAAGGGAGTGCATCCGAGGACTGATTCCCATAACTAACATTCGTTGTCCAGACAGCATGTTGATCACGAATAGAAAAAAGAGTTTGGCGATCGTATACAAACAGAGCTGTGACATTTTGATAACTTAAACTAATAATAACAAACAATAAACAAAATAAAACCGGGAGATGCTGCGCCGTGCACACTGCTGGCGCCATCATCCATCCAGGAAGTTTTCTTCTGTTTTCTTCTTGTTGTCTTCTACCCAACAACTGACATCCATCAATCAGAAGGAAATATAAATCATGGATTTAACGGATGAGGTAAAGTTTTATAAATGTTGTGCTCTATGTCATAAATTTCAAACGCGAGTTAAACGATTTGCACGAGTAGATTACATACAAAGTCAATGCAAAGACACTATCAGACTATGGATCAGACGCGTCCTCGCGCAGGTCTAGAGACGCAATGCCCCGCATTTGGCCTGTATGCCCCATAATACTAATCTTTTTGGTCGTTATAGCATACGTTTTCTGTAAAAATACGAATCAAAACAACTCACCTGTCGAGTAAAACACAAGTTTACGGGAGCTGTCCTTGTTGACAGAACCAGCGGCAGACGGTAAAAAGTTATTATGTTCCATAAATAACACAATCCACCATAAAACGTGCAAGAATAAGTAGCCTAAATAAGGAACTGCTTGAAGCAAGCAAGTGGTTTGCTGGACGCTAGACACTACTTCCGCATTTGTCCACGACACTGTTGTCATGTGGTTTCTACGTCAGTAAATGCGGTCACAAAGGGTAACTAACGTCATTGACAGGCGAATGCACTGCCCCGTGTCACTGTTTAGAATGGGAATTTTCTCATAATTTACAAGTAGTTGAAAACATTAGAGATAAAATATATAACACTAGCCTAGTGGTCTTTGGATATTTTACTGCAAATATCTTACAAATTGTACCTTTAACATCACATTCTCTTACAAACACATTACCTTCATCAAACAAAACCCACTGAGTTCCATCAGCAATGCAGTCATCATTAATCACCATTTTTGCTTTAAACAACGTTTCATGTTCTTCCCTTTCATCAGCTGGCAATAAACCCAATACGGACATGCATGCTTTAAGCTGATCACATACCTCAATGAGCTCTTCAAGTGCACTCTGTACCTGAAATTGGTCACCCTTGGAATAAAACCTTGCAAGGATTTTCTTATATTCTTTGCCTTATTCAGCTTGGCTTTTCTGACAGCTTGCAACTTATCTAATTCATCAGATAATGCTTTAAACTAAAGCTTTACCACGCATTTTTTAGTTTGTGCTTCCACATTGCTAACCACACTGTTTGATTTACTAGCAGCTGACACACCAGACCCCACAATTTTATCTGACGTTGCGTCGTAACTCTTCATAAGGTATAGACTATTTTTAATAGTTTTTTGCAACAAACTGTCAATACCAAAGTCTATGATCTGCCTGCATCGGCGAACAGACCTTTTAATGCATTTTTATTGTATGTGCACCCAACATTAAGCCATTAAACAGTATAGCGCTTCACGTACCTCAGCCTCAGTGTGTTGTGCGCCATTAGATGATCCGCTGTTACTGTGTTCATCAGGCAACTTTAGAAGTTATAAATCCAGCATCGCGATGTCCTTTACAGTGATACATAACTGCAGAAGTACTTCCCAACACAGACGAAATCCATCGACTCCCCGTTAACATTGCGTCCTCTTTGTTTTGTATCCAAATATGTCAAAGTTTCCAAACACAAGTTCAATAAGCCAAGTTCAACAAGCCATGTTTTTTTACACGCTTACTTTGTTTGATGTAATGTTGTTTTCTTCCTTATTGCATGTCTCCATAATGAACAAGATGATCTTTCTTCTGTTGCATCGATATACACAGTTTATTGGATCCACAAAACACCAAATTGAATAATGTCAAATTCAATATCCAATACATACACCAAAACAAAGTTTACAATGTGCAGCAGTTTCGCGCTTGTTTCCCTGCACTACGTTGCTATGCTTTGCGATGTGGTCAAAAACCTTTTGCCTTTCCAGGTCAAACGCCTACCTACAGCACAGTAGGAGGGCTACGTATTTACTAAAATCTTGTATCGTTCACAGCACCACTCAATGGTCAAAATGTGAATAAAATATCAGCTTATTAAAACACATTTAAGCTCCTACATGCATTAATGAGGTGCTATGGGGTTACACATTGTCTCAAAAGACATTATCACTTAATGGACCCTTTTCACAGACTGTGATGATGCATTTTAATGGTCAGTACATTCAAGTACATTCATAACACTTTGTATTGTACTACCTTTGCATCAAATTACAAAAAACTAGTTACCACTACTGTGAGATTGTTTGTAATACAGCGTCTATGGGAGTGAAGGTAAATTTGACATTGTTTTCTATTCTGTCATTTTTCTTTTTCAATTTGAGTAAAAGGGAATGCTAAAAAAAACGAACTATGATGACTTCCGCTGCTAAGAAACCCATATAAATGTGAAAAAGGTCCATCTTTAATTTGTAAAAATAAAACAAGAATAAAAACCAACTTACAGCATAGGGAAGGCCCCCATATCCATGACTCTGTGTATTCCCACAGCTGCGACTTGAGTAGTTTTTCTCATTTACTGCTGGGCTCGCTTCAACTGACTCAGGACTGAGAGAAAGAAAGATTTTTGAGAAGCTGGCAAACAAAATGCTAGTTATAAATGTAAATGTAATTTTTTGATCTCCAGATGACTGCCAGAGACAGTGCTTAACAATAGTGGATAATCAAAGTGCCAGTCAGATAAGATATACTGAATGGATATATCAACAAAAACATCCGACCAGCAACAAGAAATAGTGCAGGGCACTAGTGGATTGACCAATAACAAGACTTGAACAAGAGCTCAATTGAAATGTAATTACGGTCAAACATATTGATGCGCAGAACTCATGTTCAAATAGAAAAACTAAAATGATGCATAGTCCACCAAGGAAACTCCTTGCAAAGGTAATCCAAGATAAAGAGGCAGCTTTAGTGGAATGACAAGCGACTGCACTAGGTAATAGGTATGAGCCACTGGGCCTTTCTACAGGCTTGAGTGGTAACCTTCACAATCCAAATGGCTTCTGCTTTGACACGGGAGGACCTATGGCTAGGCGATTTCACAGAAAATGTTAATCTCGATTTTTTTTCAGAATGTTTGACCGATTTTTTTAAAGGTTTTTAGCTAGTCAACTTAATTTTACTACAACATGAGTCAAGTTAGTTTTTAATTAACCCTCTAATTAAAGAAAATTATATTCCTAGTGCAGCACACCTGAAGTTGTCATCATGATGTAAATGTTAAAAGGAGACATATTATGCCCCTTTTTTACAATATGTAATATAAATCTCTGGTGTCCCCAGAATGTGTCAGTGAAGTTTCAGCTTATAATACTCCACAGACCATTTATTATATCATTTTGAAAAAGCCTATTGAGTGGAAGCAGAAACACTCTGTTTTTCGGGCCTGACTTTTAAATGCAAATAAGCTGCTGCTCATCACCCCCATTTCCAGAATAGAGCTGTGCCATTACAGCTCAGACCTGCTAAAAACATCTGTTTGGGTTCTGATTATCATGTTTATCACACTGAAATCAAGCATTTTAAATCATATTAGTTTAAACTTCTGATATACGGTTTTGAGTGCACACATCCGAAGTACACGAACAGAAAATGGCTGTCACAGCATGTGAGTACCAAACTAAGTTCTCATTCACGCACAAGTTTACGTTAAAAACACGAGTTAAAAAAACATTTGGTTATGTCTGTGAATGTAAATAGCTGGGAAATAAATTGCATGTTATTTTAGATCTGTGTGGCAGCAGCTAAATACAGTAAATAAATCAATATCCACTGCTCTCTTGTCTCCTCTGGGACTAGTGATTGAGTGAACAACAGCAGGTTCACAATCCACTAGAATAGTTGCTCGCATCCCTGTTCCTGAAGCCCCACCAAAGCAAGCACGTTTTCCTAAAAAAATGAACCTAGATTAAGAGGATGGGGGCTCCAGGAACAGGGTTGAGATCCACAGTACTAACAAAAGGCTGGACCAAAAAAGCCACACTAAAGTTGTTAGAGAAAACCCAAACACACCCATCCATCCAAAGAAGATGAAATTTTCAAGTGAAAATGCCACATATTTCACCCTAAAAGTTTTAGGAGTAGAGGTAACTAAATATGGATCAGCAGGCCATCAAGGTGCCGCAGAGTACTCTGTGCTTGTGCAGGAAGACACTGCGTAATATAAAAGTGGGATATGGGGTAACAGTATGGAATTTAGTCAATTAAGGGAAAGCAAATCCTGCTTTAGATGGCTAGACTTCTTTTGTCATTGCAAACCATGAGCAACACTGAGTGGTCACTTCGGATGCGAAGTTCCAAATCTGC
The DNA here is from genome assembly GCF_963082965.1 of Carassius carassius. NCBI lineage: Eukaryota > Metazoa > Chordata > Actinopteri > Cypriniformes > Cyprinidae > Carassius > Carassius carassius. The sequence continues at coordinate 24,371,972 of NC_081764.1, read as the reverse complement.
TTCAGTGAACCTCTGCACTGTATTTGAGTGAAGCCTCAATTCTCCTGTTTGAAACTAATTTCTGGAAAGAGAATCTGCTACCTGATTATCTGACACTGGTTGTCAGAATTTCCAACTATTTCCACCATCAATGCACAAATACTCGCCGATTCAAAGTTTGCATTCTTTTAATTCAGCTAAGAGAGCACAATTTTTATATTAATCATATGTCTTCATGTGATATGAATTTACAAGTAAGAGTTCATCAAACCCAAACTTGAAGGCATTTGCATGATCTTAAGATCTTGCGTCTCCTGCATTCGCATGCATATGTAAGTCAATGGAATGAAAATTAGTGTGACCTTCCCTTTTAACTGCAACTGATCAAACACACCTGAACCAGGACATCAAGGCCATGCAGTATCCCTATAACCTGTAGAAGTATTCTGTGCTGCAAAGTCACACTAAACCACAATTGAAGTTGTAAAATGCTGATTTCCCAAGCAGTGTAATAGAGTGACAGACATTGTTAGAGAAATCAGAGGTATCCCAATAAATACGCTTTGTCTCTTTTACAAATAGTCCCAGCTTTTGAACAGAAAAAGCCTGGTGTTTTAGATAGCTTGCTGTGTGTAAGGCACATTTTAAATCTCATACTGATTTGAGTTCTCATACTTTTGGTTCTTTTTGCCTTGATATTTTACAAGCAACAAAGCAAAACAGCATCTGTTAAGTAAAAAGTACAAACAAGTGATTAATTCCCTTTAAGTGACTCCAAATGAAAATTACTGTCTTCTGCAGATAAGGTGGAGTATCACAAAACAACTGTGGTCCCTGTTTACATTCATCTCGCATAATGGTGGCTTCTGCTCCTGGGAATGGAGAAAGTTCCAATCGATCACAAAAAGCTAGACCACGAATATCAAAAGTATGGGAATACTTTAAACAGAGGCCAAATAAAATGTCCGTACCACGGCAGCACAACTGCGATGCACGAGCACCTCAGAAGAAAACATCCTGGCGCTCTCTGACCTCAAAAGGACGAGCCATCTGTGTATTTATTATTGCCATTGTTGCATTCTTACCTGCTGTGTTTTGGTCGAGAATTAATTAGTATATGGTAGGTAATAATGGTAATGCTAATCGCTAACGAAATAAATTGTAAACATACTGTATAGGTTACTTTGGTGACAATGAAACAATATTTTACCTTTTAATTTACATTAACTGGTTGTTAGAAGTTGTTTAGGCACAAGTAGACTTAAAATTAACTACGAGATTTACATTAACAGTACACTGTAATCTAGTAGAGTATGTAAACTTATAGATAAATAGGCTACTAGATTTTTGTTTACTTTTGGAACAAGCCAGTTAAATAAATCATAATCATATATACGTGATTAATAAAAAATTATCTCATTAGTTAAAAGGAGTTTAAAATGCTTTCTGTATTTCATAATAAATTGACAAATTCACTACAGTCTCTGAAATACAATTAATATTGTAATCAAAGTACGGTAATCATATTAAACATTGTAATTAACCATATTCAGTTCATTTAAAAATATGCAGATTTACTACCCTCTTTGAAATACATTATGTAGAATATTATGTTAGAAGTTGTACTTTGTAAAGTTCTTGTAAAATTATCCAAAGTAATAATTAGCTAGTCAAAAAAAAAAGAACACTAGATTAATAAAATAAAAAATAATCGCTAGATTAGTCGACAGTCGACATGTTAGATAATAATAATTTGCCATTACTGACCAAAATATTTGCGAACAGTTTTAAAAAAAGGTGTGCTCCAAAACAAATACAGTGTGGGCGAACATAAGCACATCATCAGAACATCACAAAAAATGTAATGCATTAACAGTTAACAAAGAGAAATCGAATCTTGACATGTAATGTACGACGTGACGTGTAATGTACGAGTCGAAAACACTAGGCACGTTAACTTTGTCTTAAGCTAGCGAACGATCCAGCGTCAGCGCGGAAAGTGAGGAACTAATTAATTAATAAAATTTTCGTCGCGAATGTTGATCTTCCTTCAAAAAACACCTGGTAAAAGAGTCGCACGATAATGCGCATCATCACTACGACGCGGCATTAGATCTGGCTTTTGTTCACACAGCACTCATTCCGGGACTGAACCCGGCAATGTTACTAGGTCCCCGACCCGGGATCAGTCCCGGGACGTGTTTGCTTTCACACAGAAGTCGACCCGGCAACGTTCCAGCAATATGCCGGGTCCGACGTGCAGGGGCTTAGGGGTTAAGTGTCTTGCTCAGGGACACACTGGTGTCTTATAGTGGATTCGAACCTGGGTCTCTCACATCAAAGGCATGTGACTTATCCACTGCGCCAACACCACCCCCATTCATTTTTTAAATGAATCCGGTATGCCCATCTATACAGGCTAACATGCAAGATAAAATTGTTCAATTTATTTTTCTCAGTCTACACTAATGCATTTACCTTCACAGAATTCCACTATAAATTGCATATTTCTATCTTAATTTAAGTACTATGGAGATACTTAACCATGGAGAAAAAAAAATGCAATAAATAAACAACCTCACTACTCCTTTTTCACCAAAATGGTGATGTTCTGGTGCCAGAACCCATTCTTGGCCAGTGCTCAGCCGGCTCAGTGTTTCCACAGACTTGATAACAGGTTATGTTGCAGTGTGTTATGCCACTATAGTCCAAAGTATATTGAAACTAATTTTTTGCTGTGGAAACGCATGATTCAGGTTAGGAATAGGCACCAACCAGGAACCCACAGCAGAACCATTTTGTTGGAAAAGGGGCTCAGAACAGAAACTTACTCTGATCCAGCGGCCATATCGGTGTAAGGTGTCTCAGGTGTGGTGACTCCCAGTGTGATTACTATGCTCATGACGTCAAGCGCAGCAATGCAGGGAAGGGAAGGGGATGGGGATGGGGGGCGGGGAGGGGGTGAGGGGAGGGAGAGGGGAGGGATGAGGAGAATCAAGGCCTCCTAATGGCAGCAGTGAAGCACTCCTCAGATGGGGCGCTGCTATACCACATCATGCACATCAGGAGACCTAAAACCATAGACCACAAAAACAGAGAAGGACAGAGGATTAGTTACATGTCATGTGTGTAAATACAGCCTTAAAAACTTGCAAAATTGATAGCACACACAAAAAAAATGTTGCAAAATTTTCAGCTGGCTTTTTATACACCATTCATATTGGTTTGTATAGCTCTCGAGTGTATAACATGATTACTGTAAAATGTAGTCTCTTGTCGCTAAACTGTGGTACATGTCTTTACTCTGCAAGAATTAACTGAAGAAAATCATCAAGAGAAGAAGAACAATACAAAAGGAAATGTCTTTGAGACTAAAAGTTCCATTCTATCATACGCTTTGTTTTTTTACATTAAGTGTAATATGTGCAAGTTAAAGTGGGCCATCTGAGATAATTCACATCACCCTCAATTACTAAAAAGTAGTGCTTTTTCGCAAATGACGCCATTACGTTGAGCGCAAAAGAACCGGTGAACCGTTTTCTTCAACTGGTTTTTTGAGTCGAACTGTCCGAAAGAACTACTGGTGATCCGAAAACCGATGCAACCGGTTCTTCACTCGTAAACGAGTTAGTCTATTGTTCGTTACCTGGCTCGGCTCGGTGTGCATCTTCAGTTCTCTCTTCACAGCAGTTCAGTCAGTGTACTGTTTGAGTACATTAATTACTCCGGGATATTGGTTTGTTTGAACTCAGAGGGAGTGTCAGCCACATGAAAAAAAGTTAACAGCTTAAGTCATTTGTGGATTAATGAGTATTAGAGATGCGAACCGTTTAAAACGATTCAGTTCGATTTGGTGAACTGAATGATTCGTTCGTGAACCGGATATCCAGACTGTTTTGTTTTGAACTCTCTCTCACAACAGACACGGAAGAGAAGACAATGCTGAATAAAGTCGTCGTTTTTGCTATTTTTGGACACACAAATGTATTTTCGATGCCTCAAAATATTCTAACCGACCCTCTGATGTCATATGGACTACTTTGATGATGTTTTTCATACCTTTCTGGACATGGACAGTATACCGTACACACAGTTTCAATGGAGGGACTGAGAGCTCTCGGACTAAATCTAAAAATATCTTAAACTGTGTTCCAAAGATAAACGGAGATCTTACGGGTTTGGAACAACATGAGGGTAAGTTATTAATTACATAATTTTGCTATTTGGGTGAACTAACCCTTTAATGCAACAGATTTCTCATCTGGCATATAAAATGCAGTTTATTTGTTTCCAAAATCATTTTAGTATTCATACTGAGTTAGGACAACTTGTTATTGTACTGAAGTCCAACTGTTGGTGTTGAGCCGAACTTTAGCATTCAGGAAGTAAATTTTACACTTTACACAAACCAATTTGAGACACACAGTTTTCAGCATAATTAGGCATCTCCTTCACTGATTTCCATATAACTCGCATAACTTACATTTCACAGGTATATCCTCCAATCCGTAAATGTTAGAAAGCCATGGAAAATATTTACATAAATTTTTCTGTAAGAAGTTCATGAGCCTTCTGCTCTGGGATTCTCCGCTAAACTTCAGTGAACGAGCACCGCCTTGCACATGTGCGCCAAACAGACAGAGCTCAATTAAATAGGAGTGCTATGATTATAATAACACAAGTTTATTTTTATGATAGCACTGAATACTAAATAATAGTAATATTTCTATCACAATGCCTTTATGTTAAAATGAACTTTTATTTTGCAAACCTCTACGTACACCTTGGCAATATAATCGCCATTGGCTAGTAAAGTTTTAGTTTACTCGCCAGACTGACACGACACGATTCCAATCAGCTTATCTTTGTAAAATGGCACAGCTTCTTAAATCTTAGCTTTTTAACCAGTCAGTGAAGCATTATATTATGGTATTTATACTATTTAATGATAGAACTTTAGTGATTAGAACTAAAACTTGATAACCATGTATGAATGCATATTTGTCATTTTAACTGAACTTAAGACTGGTGGTGATGCTTAAGATATTTTTGGTCATTGAGGCTTTCTGTAAAAAAAAAAAAAAAAAAAAAAAAAATTATAGATCACATGAATTATTATTAAAAGATAATACTACTGCTAATTCTGCACTATGGATTGATGAGCTGCTGGGTTCATGAATATTAATCACGTTGTCTACGTTCGGTCAAACTGATTTGCTTAAAAATCAAAACAGGGAAGGTAATAGATCAGCGCCAGCCAATAAAATTACCATTTGTGCATTAGCCGCACACTACCGGAGAAACCGGCATATCTTCTACTTGATCGAAAAAGTTGAATAACTCTAAACGAACTCCATTATTTTGACAGGAGAAGACAACAAAGAATATAGTTTACATGTAGCGTGTCGATTCAGCGAGGTAAGACTCTTGCTCTCTCTCTCTTTTTGCATGTGTGAGAAACAGCGCTATCAGCAAAGCGACGGCGAGTCATGCGCCTTCACACAGAGATTACAGAGCATCAAATACAGGTGTGCTGTGCGTCCATTGAGATGAACTGAAAAAGTACGGATCGGTTGATGGAGAGCGAAACCCAGAAGCGTTCAGTCAGTGTTCAGCGAGTGAAAATGTGCTAATCTTGAACACACACACTGGCGAGTAAAGTCTAAGAATTTATTAGCCAATGGCTAACAATAGACCTAATTTAGTCGCCCAGAGTAAAATTTAATCGCATGCGAGTGATTTACTCGCAACGTAGAGGGTTGAATTTTTACGGGTTGCAGTGAATACCTTTAAATTGACACTGGTTTTACTCAAATTAAACGGTAAAGTGCTTGTGAAGTGACACAGAACAGTCCTTGTGATGTTTATATATTTATGTCCTCATTGAGACGGCAGACGCTGAAATTTCTGCAAGCGTCATGCGCTTCAGTCTATGTAGTAAACCTTTCATTCATTCACACAGAGACGCACAAAAACATGCAGGATTCAAATTTCAACCAACTTTTGCGGCTTAACATTTACAGATACTGGTCCATATGGAGATTTGATTTGATTAATTTATGCTAACTTTGAAAAATATGGAGCCAAAAGAGTCTCAATAAAGATAAATGCACACACTACATTCACATATGCACACATAGGATTCATACATGCACATACATGATTCATAAATACAAACACAGGATACACAAATGCGCACAAAATTCACAAATGCACACAATTCAGAAATACAAACAACATTTACAAATGCACTCAAGATTCACAAATGCACAGGACAAGATTCAGAAATGTATTTCTGATGCACACACATATATCTTGATTTACAAACTGCTTGCGGTCTGTGAACTTCACTGCATTTGTGTGTGAATTTTGAGACTCCCCTGACTTGGCTCGACACACAAATGCCTTTTTTTAATCAGGGAATGATCTGCAACCAATCAGATATCTCCCTTCTTTTAGCCAATCACAAGAACGCACTCCACGTGGGGGATTGTTTACTTATAAGCCAATCACATGAACGCGTTCACACAAATTGAAATTGTATGAAAATACAGATGTTTAGATTACAATTCAGGTTTATTTTTTATTATTTTTTACAAGATATACATTTAAAAATGTCTCAATACATACAGCCCAGTGACTGCAGAAAAAAAGTTAACCATGGATTCATAAATTTGCAATAGGCAATTATATCATTTTATTGAAATATTTTAATGAAAGTAAAAAAAATATTTACACCTTTTTGAATATTTAAATATATTTAAATATCCTTTTGGATGCAATATAGAAGTCCCTTTAATTATAATATTCGGTCCCTACATGACTCTCCGACTGCGAAAAGTGGGTCTCCGGCTGCGTGAGGAAAGTGAGTCGTTCGCTTAGGAAAGTGAGTTGATCTCTGCGTGAGGAAAGTGAATCGTTCGCTGAGGAAAGTGAGCTGCTCTCTGCGTGAGGAAAGTGAGTCGTCCGCTGCGTGACTCGTGAGGAAAGTGAGTCGTTCGCTTAGGAAAGTGAGTTGATCTCTGCGTGAGGAAAGTGAATCGTTCGCTGAGGAAAGTGAGCTGCTCTCTGCGTGAGGAAAGTGAGTCGTCCGCTGCGTGACTCGTGAGGAAAGTGAGTCGTTCGCTGCGAGAGGAAAGTGACTCTCCGGCTGCGGAAAGTGAGTCTCCTGCTGCGCAAAGTGGGTCGCCGGCTGTGTGAGGTAAGTGAATCGTTCGCTGAGGAAAGTGAGTTGTTTGCTGCATGAGGAAAGTGAGTTGTTCGCTGAGGAAAGTGAGTCGTTCGCTGATTGGCTTATAAGTAAACAATCCCCCACGTGGGGTGCATTCTTGTGATTGGCTAAAACAAGGGAGATATCTGATTGGTTGCAGATCATTCCCCGTTTAAAAAAAGGTATTTGTGTGTCAAGCCAAGTCAGGGGAGTCTCAAAATTCACACACAAATGCAGTGAAGTTCACAGACCGCAAGCAGTTTGTAAATCAAGATATATGTGTGTGTGCATCAGAAATACATTTCTGAATCTTGTCCTGTGCATTTGTGAATCTTGAGTGCATTTGTAAATGTTGTTTGCATTTCTGAATTGTGTGTGTATTTCTGAATTGTGTGTGCATTTCTGAATTTTGTATGCATTTGTGAATCTTCTGTGCTTTTTAAATTTTGTGTGTGCATTTGTGAATTTTGTGCGCATTTGTGTATCCTGTGTGTGTATTTATGAATTATGTGTCTGCATGTATGAATCCTATGTGTGCATATGTGAATGTAGTGTGTGCATTTATTTTTATTGAGACTCTTTTGGCTCCATAGAAAAATTCCCTGACTGCCCATATTAAAATGTAAGTTTCATTTTCATAACTGGATTTTGAGATTCCGTCCGCATTTTCTGTTTCGCGGAAATCATAGCGTTGTATGCGTCAAGAACCAGTGTTGTGCCCAATTTCGACCCCCTGCCGAATTATTACCCCCCTAGTATTGGTAGGTTTAGGAGTAGGTGTGGGGGAGGGGTTAGGATTAGGGGTGGGGTTAGGATTAGGCAATCAGGTAGCGACTTGAACAAGGGGGGTAATAATTCGG